>NW_027005866.1:0-3619 GCF_036934945.1 Oncorhynchus masou masou | reverse complement strand
GAAGGATCTGTGGCCAGAGCGGGGACTGGGCTCGGTCCAGTGGCTAGGTGAAGTACTGTATGTCCCTGCCCTCTGGGTGGGTTGATCAGCTGACTCAGGCTACTGATATCATTCTTCCACCCATCTGTCCACTTGTGATTGGCTACAAGAGCTCAGGGGCCAATAAGGGCTCTCCCCGGAAGCGAGGGTCATAGTCACTATACAGGTGTGTCCAAAATCAATGTGGGGATTTGACTAGAGACAGTGGATTGTAGTCGATTTATAACGATCCCTTTGTTTTAGTGGAATAGTAAGTCTCATGCTTTACCTAACGATACGTTAGGGACAAAATCCATGTTGTTGACCTGCAATCATTTCCTCTTGTCTCCAGGGAGGAAATCAGGAAAGGCCCTCTATAAACTAATAGATGCCTTGTTTTCTTCAGTGTAGCTCAATGAAGTTGCCTGAAGCACAGCGACATCAGCTAGCTGTTTTCTTTACGGCTTTGAATATTGAGGGAGTTGATTTATTCAACTGAAAATATGCAGTAAATTAAAATGCCTAGTGGCTGACAGAAAATTAATGATTGGGATGTTTAAGAAATAAGGCCCGAGGGTGTGTGGCATATGGCCAATAAACTACGGCTAAGAGCTGTTCTTACGCATGGCACAAACCGCGGTGCCTGGATATATCCCTTAGCCGTGGTATATTGGCCCTGTACCACAAAGTGCCAAAGTGCCTTGCTGCGATTAGGAACTGGTTGCAAAAAGTAATTGTAGCAGTAAAAAGGCATGTTTTGTCTTCACCTGTAGTAGTAAAATAAAATCTTATTGGTCACATACCTGGTTGTAGATGTTAATGGATACACCAGTTAGCAGATGTTAATGGTCACATGGTTAAGCAGATATTATTACGAGTGTAGACAAATATTTTGTGCTTCTAGTTCCAATAATGCAGATTTGAACAAAACAGTAAATCTAACCTAACCAATTTCACAGCTACCTTATACACAGGTGTAAGGGATGAAGGATACATAAAGATATGAATGAGTGATGGTACCAGGCAGCATAGGCAAAGTCACAGTCGATGGTATAGGCTGAAATATTATCGTATACAGAGATGAAGTAATGCTAGGGTATATAAGCATTATATTAAGTGGCATTATTTAAAGTGGCTAGTGATACCGTGTAAAATAAAATATATGATATACCCCGGCTGTCAGCCAATCAGCATTCAGGGCTCAGACCACCCAGGATTTTAATCATATTTTGTGGCAACAGTACTGTTTTGGGAACGAGGGGAAATACATCTTTGACCGATCCACAGAATGCCTGTTGACTGATCCTCGATAACGCCTGTTGACTGATCCCATAATGCCTGTTGACTGATCCCACATAATGCTATTAGACTGATCCCACATAACGCCTGTTGACTGATCCCACATTATGCTCAAGCTGACTGATCCCACATTATGCCTGTTGACTGATCCTTACTGATAATGTCTGTTGACTGATCCCCCACATAATATCTGTTGACTGATCCCACAGAATGCCTGTTGACTGATCCCACATAATGTCTGTTGACTGATCCCACATAATATCTGTTGACTGATCCCACATAATGTCTGTTGACTGATCCCACAGAATGCCTGTTGACTGATCCCACAGAATGCCTGTTGACTGATCCCACAGAATGTCTGTTGACTGATCCCACAGAATGCCTGTTGACTGATCCCACATAATGCCTGTTGACTGATCCCACATTATGCCTGTTGACTGATCCCACATAACGACTGTTGACTGATCCCACATTATGCCTGTTGACTGATCCCACATAATGCCTGTTGACTGATCCCACATAATGCATGCTGACTGATCCCACATAATATCTGTTGACTGATCCCACATTATGCCTGTTGACTGATCCCACATTATGCCTGTTGACTGATCCCACATAATGCCTGTTGACTGATCCCACATAATGCCTGTTGACTGATCCCACATAATGCATGCTGACTGATCCCACATAATATCTGTTGACTGATCACACATGTCTGTTGACTGATCCCACATAACGCCTGTTGACTGATCCCACATTGTTGTGCCTGTTGACTGATCCCACACCAATGATGATCCCATATGCTGTTGACTGATCACACATGTCTGTTGACTGATCCCACATTATGCCTGTTGACTGATCCCACATTACTGATCCTTATGCCTTGACTGATCCCACATAATGTCTGTTGACTGATCCCACATAATGCCTGTTGACTGATCCCACATTATGCCTGTTGACTGATCCCACATAATGTCTGTTGACTGATCCCACATAATGCCTGTTGACTGATCCCACATAACGACTGTTGACTGATCCCACATTATGCCTGTTGACTGATCCCACATAATGCTGTTGACTGATCCCACATATGCCTGTTGACTGATCCCACATGCCTGTTGACTGATCCCACATTATGCCTGTTGACTGATCCCACATAATGCCTGTTGACTGATCCCACATAATGCCTGTTGACTGATCCCACATAATATCTGTTGACTGATCCCACATTATGCCTGTTGACTGATCCCACATTATGCCTGTTGACTGATCCCACATAATGCCTGTTGACTGATCCCACATAATGCATGCTGACTGATCCCACATAATATCTGTTGACTGATCACACATGTCTGTTGACTGATCCCACATAACGCCTGTTGACTGATCCCACATTATGCCTGTTGACTGATCCCACATAATATCTGTTGACTGATCACACATGTCTGTTGACTGATCCCACAGAATGCCTGTTGACTGATCCCACATTATGCCTGTTGACTGATCCCACATAATGCCTGTTGACTGATCCCACATAATATCTGTTGACTGATCCCACATTATGCCTGTTGACTGATCCCACATAATGCCTGATCCCACATAATGCCTTGACTGATCCCACATAATGCCTGTGCTGACTGATCCCACATAATGCCTGTTGACTGATCCCACATAATGCCTGCTGACCGATCCCCTCATACTATCTGTTGACTGATCCCACAGTATGCCTGTTGACTGATCCCACATAATGCCTGTTGACTGATCCCACATAATGCCTGTTGACTGATCCCACATAATGCCTGACATAATATCTGTTGACTGATCCCACAGAATGCCTGTTGACTGATCCCACATAACGCCTGTTGACTGATCCCACATTATGCCTGTTGACTGATCCCACATAACGCCTGTTGACTGATCCCACATAATGCCTGTTGACTGATCCCACATAATGCCTGTTGACTGATCCCACATTATGCCTGTTGACTGATCCCACATAATGCCTGTTGACTGATCCCACATAATGCCTGTTGACTGATCCCACATTATGCCTGTTGACTGATCCCACATAATGCCTGTTGACTGATCCCACATAATGCCTGTTGACTGATCCCACATAATGCCTGTTGACTGATCCCACATTATGCCTGTTGACTGATCCCACATAATGCCTGTTGACTGATCCCACATAATGCCTGTTGACTGATCCCACATAATGCCTGTTGACTGATCCCACATAATGCCTGTTGACTGATCCCACATAATGCCTGTTGACTGATCCCACATAATGCCTGTTGACTGA
>NW_027005865.1:0-3620 GCF_036934945.1 Oncorhynchus masou masou | reverse complement strand
GAATATAAAGACCCATAGGGCTATATAGTATAGAAACCACTATCTACTCTACACAGAATATAAAGACCCATAGGGCTATATAGTATAGAAACCACTATCTACTCTACACAGAATATAAAGACCCATAGGGCTATATAGTATAGAAACCACTATCTACTCTACACAGAATATAAAGACCCATAGGGTTATATAGTATAGAAAACACTCATCTACTCACACAGAATATAAAAGGACCCATAGGCCATATAGCATAGAAACCACTATCTACTGTACACAGAATATAAAGACCCATAGGCTATATAGTATAGAAACACTCTCTACTCTACACAGAATATAAAGACCCATAGGGCTATATAGTATAGAAACCACTATCTACTCTTACACAGAATATAAAGACCCATAGGGCTATATAGTATAGAAAACACTATCTACTCTACACAGAATATAAAGACCTATAGGGCTATATAGTATGTGAAAACACTATCTACTCTACAGAATATAAAAGACCCATAGGGCTATATAGTATAGAAAACACTATCTACTGTACACAGAATATAAAGACCCATAGGGCTATATAGCATAGAAACCACTATCTACTCTTACACAGAATATAAAGACCCATAGGGCTATATAGTATAGAAAACACTATCTACTCTACACAGAATATAAAGACCCATAGGCTATATAGTATAGAAAACACTATCTACTCTACACAGAATATAAAGACCCATAGGGCTATATAGTATAGAAAACACTATCTACTCTACACAGAATATAAAGACCCATAGGGCTATATAGTATAGAAAACACTATCTACTCTACACAGAATATAAAGATCCATAGGGCTATATAGTATAGAAACCACTATCTACTCTACACAGAATATAAAGACCCATAGGGCTATATAGTATAGACAACACTATCTACCTACACAGAATATAAAGACCCATAGGGCTATATAGCATAGACAACACTATCTACTCTACACAGAATATAAAGACCCATAGGCCTATATAGTATAGAAAAAACACTATCTACTCTACACAGAATATAAAGACTCATAGGGCTACATAGCATAGAAAACACTATCTACTCTACACAGAATATAAAGACCTATAGGGCTATATAGTATAGAAAACACTATCTACTTCCTACACAGAATATAAAGACCCATAGGGCTATATAGTATAGAAAACACTATCTACTCTACACAGAATATAAAGACCCATAGGGCTATATAGTATAGAAAACCACTATCTACTCTACACAGAATATAAAGACCCATAGGGCTATATAGTATAGAAACCACTATCTACTCTACACAGAATATAAAGACCCATAGGGCTATATAGTATAGAAACCACTATCTACTCTACACAGAATATAAAGACCCATAGCTATATAGTATAGAAAACACTATCTACTCTACACAGAATATAAAGACCCATAGGGCTATATAGTATAGAAACCACTATCTACTCTACACAGAATATAAAGACCCATAGGGCTATATAGTATAGAAACACTATCTACTACACAGAATATAAAGACCCATAGGGCTATATAGTATAGAAACCACTATCTACTGTACACAGAATATAAAGACCCATAGGGCTATATAGTATAGAAACCACTATCTACTCTACACAGAATATAAAGACCCATAGGGCTATATAGTATAGAAACCACTATCTACTCTACACAGAATATAAAGACCCATAGGGCTATATAGTATAGAAAACACTATCTACTCTACACAGAATATAAAGACCCATAGGGCTATATAGTATAGAAACCACTATCTACTCTACACAGAATATAAAGACCCATAGGGCTATATAGAAACCACTATCTACTCTACACAGAATATAAAGACCCATAGGGCTATATAGCATAGAAACCACTATCTACTCTACACAGAATATAAAGACCCATAGGGCTATATAGTATAGAAACACTATCTACTCTACACAGAATATAAAGACCCATAGGGCTATATAGTATAGAAAACACTATCTACTGTACACAGAATATAAAGACCCAGGGCTATATAGTATAGAAAACACTATCTACTCTACACAGAATATAAGACCCATAGGGCTATATAGTATAGAAAACACTATCTACTTTTACACAGAATATAAAGACCCATAGGGCTATATAGTATAGAAACCACTATCTACTCTACACAGAATATAAAGACCCATAGGGCTATATAGTATAGAAAACACTATCTACTCTACACAGAATATAAAGACCCATAGGGCTATATAGCATAGAAACCACTATCTACTCTACAGAATATAAAGACCCATAGGGCTATATAGTATAGAAAACACTATCTACTCTACACAGAATATAAAGATCCATAGGGCCATATAGTATAGAAAACACTATCTACTCTACACAGAACATAAAGACCCATAGGGCTATATAGTATAGAAAACACTATCTACTCTACACAGAAATATAAAGATCCATAGGGCTATATAGCATAGAAAACACTATCTACTCTACACAGAATATAAAGACCCATAGGGCTATATAGTATATAAAACACTATCTACTCTACACAGAATATAAAGACCATAGGGCTCATATAGTACAGAAACCACTATCTACTCTACACAGAATATAAAGACCCATAGGGCTATATAGTATAGAAACCACTATCTACTCTACACAGAATATAAAGACCCATAGGGCTATATAGTATAGAAACCACTATCTACTCTACACAGAATATAAAGACCCATAGGGCTATATAGTATAGAAACCACTATCTACTCTACACAGAATATAAAGACCCATAGGGCTATATAGTATAGAAAACACTATCTACTCTACACAGAATATAAAGACCCATAGGGCTATATAGTATAGAAACCACTATCTACTCTACACAGAATATAAAGACCCATAGGGCTATATAGTATAGAAACCACTATCTACTCTACACAGAATATAAAGACCCATAGGGCTATATAGTATAGAAACCACTATCTACTCTACACAGAATATAAAGACCCATAGGGCTATATAGTATAGAAACCACTATCTACTCTACACAGAATATAAAGACCCATAGGGCTATATAGTATAGAAACCACTATCTACTCTACACAGAATATAAAGACCCATAGGGCTATATAGTATAGAAACCACTATCTACTCTACACAGAATATAAAGACCCATAGGGCTATATAGTATAGAAAACACTATCTACTCTACACAGAATATAAAGACCCATAGGGCTATATAGTATAGAAAACACTATCTACTCTACACAGAATATAAAGACCCATAGGGCTATATAGTATAGAAACCACTATCTACTCTACACAGAATATAAAGACCCATAGGGCTATATAGTATAGAAACCACTATCTACTCTACACAGAATATAAAGACCCATAGGGCTATATAGTATAGAAACCACTATCTACTCTACACAGAATATAACCATTATATAAAACACTATCTACTCTACACAGAATATAAAGACCCATAGGGCTATATAGTATAGAAAACACTATCTACTCTACACAGAATATAAAGACCCATAGGGCTATATAGTATAGAAAACACTATCTACTCTACACAGAATATAAAGACCCAT
>NW_027005864.1:0-3620 GCF_036934945.1 Oncorhynchus masou masou | reverse complement strand
TTTTAGTCGATCTGGAGCTCTGACAGTGCACAAGAGAATACACACAGGAGAGAAATCTTATAGCTGTGATCAATGTGGGAAGAGATTTGCCACATCTGAGCAGCCTGACTCAACACCAGAGAACACACACAGGAGAGAAATCTTATAGCTGTGATCAATGTGGGAAGAGATTTGCTACATCTGGCACCCTGACTCAACACCAGAGAACACACACAGGAGAGAAATCTTATAGCTGTGATCAATGTGGGAAGAGTTTTAGTCGATCTGGAGCTCTGACAGTGCACAAGAGAATACACACAGGAGAGAAATCTTATAGCTGTGATCAATGTGGGAAGAGATTTGCTACATCGAGCAGCCTGACTCAACACCAGAGAACACACACAGGAGAGAAACCTTATAGCTGTGATCAATGTGGGAAGAGATTTGCTACATCGAGCATCCTGACTCAACACCAGAGAACACACACAGGAGAGAAACCTTATAGCTGTGATCAATGTGGGAAGAGATTTGCTACATCTGGCACCCTGACTCGACACCAGAGAACACACACAGGAGAGAAACCTTATAGCTGTGATCAATGTGGGAAGAGATTTGCTACATCTGGCACCCTGACTCGACACCAGAGAACACACACAGGAGAGAAATCTTATAGCTGTGATCAATGTGGGAAGAGTTTTAGTCGATCTGGAGCTCTGACAGTGCACAAGAGAATACACACGGAGAGAAATCTTATAGCTGTGATCAATGTGGAAGAGAGATTTGCTTCATTTGGCACCTGACTCAACACCAGAGAACACACACAGGGGAGAAATCTTATAGCTGTGATCAATGTGGGAGGAGTTTTAGTCGATCTGGCAATCTGACAGTGCACAAGAGAACACACACAGGAGAGAAGCCATATAGCTGTGATCAATGTGGGAAGAGTTTTACTATATCTGGCCATCTGACTCAACACCAGAGAAACACGCAGGATTGAAATCTCATAGCTGTGACCAGAGATAATCTGATAAAAGATCTCTGATCAAATATTAGAAAATACATACATGATTGTTGTTTCATGATTTCAATGAATTAATGTCACAATGTAGAATTTAACATTGGTAGTAGAGTATTGTAATGATTTCACAATGTAGAAGCCTAAACGTGTGCCCACTTATGAATTGATATCAACATGTTATGGATATTAGCCTAATGGGGAAAAAATCCAGGCTCTGAAATGGAAGAGTACTATTTATGTGATTTAACAAAAATTGACAAACAAAAAGAGTTCGGATCAAATCAAATTTATTTATAAAGCCCTTCTTATATCAGCTGATATCTCAAAGTGCTGTACAGAAACCCAGGCTAAAACCCCAAACAGCAAGCAATGCAGGTGTAGAAGCACGGTGGCTAGGAAAACTCCCTAGAAAGGCCAGAACCTAGAGAAGAACCAGGCTATGAGGGGTGGCCGTCCCCTTTTCTGGCTCTCCCTGGGTGGAGATTATACCCAGAACATGGCCAAGATGTTCATAAATGACCAGCATGGTCAAATAATAATCACAGTAGTTGTCGAGGGTGCAACAGATCAACACCTCAGGAGTAAATGTCAGTTGGTTTTTCATAGCCGATCATTAAGAGTATCTCTTCCATTCCTGCTGTCTCTAGCGAGTTGAAAACAGCAGGTTTGGGACAGTAGCACATCCGGTAAACAGGTCAAGGTTCCATAGCCGCAGGCAGAACAGTTGAAACTGGAGCAGCTACACGGCCAGGTGGACTGGGGACAGCAAGGAGTCATCGTGCCAGGTAGTCCTGAGGCCTGGTCCTTGGGCTCAGGTCCTCCAAGAGTGAGAAAGAAAGAATTAGAGAGAGCATACTTAAAATTCACACAGGACACCGGATAAGACAGGGAAAAGTACTCCAGATATATCAAACTGACCTAGCCCCCTGACACATAAACTACTGCAGCATAAATATTGGAGGCTGAGACAGGAGGGGTCATGAGACACTGTGGCCCCATCCGATGATACCCCCGGATAGGGCCCAACAGGGAAGGATATAACCCCACTCACTTTGCCAAAGCACAGCCCCCCACACCGCTAAGAGGGATATCTTTCAACCACCAACTTACCATCCTGAGACAAGGCCGAGTAAAGCCCACAAAGATCTCCGCCACGGCACAACCTAACGGGGAGCGCCAACCCAGACAGGAAGATCACGTCAGTGACTCAACCCACTCAAGTGATGCACCCCTCCTAGGGACGGCATGAGAGAGCACCAGTTTGCCAGTGACTCAGCCCCTGTAATGGGGTTTGAGGCAGAGAATCCCAGTGGAGAGAGGGGAACCGGCCAGGCAGAGACAGCAAGGATGGTTCGTTGCTCCAGAGCCTTTCCGTTTACCTTCACACTCCTGGGCCAGACTACACTCAATCATATGACCTACTGAAGAGATGAGTCTTCAGTAAAGACTTAAAGGTTGAGACCGAGTCTGCGTCTCTCACATGGATAGGCAGACCATTCCATTCATATGGAGATCTACAGGAGAAGCCCTGCCTCCAGCTGTTTGCTTAGCAATTCTAGGGACAATTAGGAGTTGTTACACTTACCACGTTGGTGACCCACTTGAATCAAAATGCAACACTTCAAAATGTGGCATGCTGTTTCTACAAATTGTCCTCTAACATTTACGTTACATTTACGTCATATAGCAGACGCTCTTATCCCGGAAGCGACTTACAAATTGGTGAATTCACCTTCTGACATCAGTGGAACAGCCACTTTACAATAGTGCATCTAAATCATTTTAAGGGGGGTGAGAAGGATTACTTTATCCTATCCTAGGTATTCCTTGAAGAGGGATGTACACATAACCAGGATGTACACATTACTCCCAGATTCCGTGTGGTTTTTGAGCTGTTAGTTTTAACAGGACGTGCAACCTCATCTCTCCTCTCTCACAATTTTTTGATATCGATGAGTGATGACAAATAAGTGTTGCATTCCCTTGTTTGGTGACCCCTAAATTTAATGCATCACTCCCAAATGTAGCTGACTCTTCTGCAGGTTGTCCTCTAACCAGGGAGGTAAAATATATCTCCCATTTCCAGGTGTTTTTTTGTTGTATCAGTTTTAACAGCACGTACAACCTAATTTCCCCCTAATCGATATCAGTGAGTTATTGCTATTTGTCAAAACAACAGTGTTTCTGGTGCTTGTGCAGTTTATAAGGAGCTTGTTTTAAAAATACAAGTAATATGATTATTGTGGCAGATGTTTGTGTATAAAGCACATGTTATGTTTAGGTTTTCAATTTATCCCCAAACTGTTCCTGCATATTGGTTATTGATTTGGACACGTTAAAACTGTGTTTTGACATTGGGCTATCCCACCAAGCAAAATTATATTGAAAAGACATTGAAGATATGACCATGCAATCAAATATTTCATATTTACATTTCATGTAACATTTGGTAGTGATATTTGTTCATGCAACCAACATGACCATTTTTTGGTACAGTTATATTGACATTGTTGCCCTGTTTGTAGAATATCAGGGTTAATTCTCACATGTGCCAACCCAAATGTACTAGAGCATGACATTGGGGACTGGGCCCAGATCCAACAACATGCCTATCTAGTGAACC
>NW_027005863.1:0-3621 GCF_036934945.1 Oncorhynchus masou masou | reverse complement strand
AGCCTATAGAATAACAGCTGTATAGTGTGGATCCCAGCCTATGGAATAACAGCTGCATAGTGTGATCCCAGCCTATAGAATAACAGGCTCAGCCTATAGAATAACAGTGTGGATCCCAGCCTATGAGAATAACAGCTGCATAGTGTGGATCCCAGCCTATTGAATAACAGCTGCATAGTGTGATCCCAGCCTATAGAATGACAGCTGTACAGTGTGGATCCCAGCCTATAGAATAACAGCTGCATAGTGTGGATCCCAGCCTATAGAATAACAGCTGCATAGTGTGGATCCCAGCCTATAGAATAACAGCTGCATAGTGTGGATCCCAGCCTATAGAATAACAGCTGCATAGTGTGGATCCCAGCCTATAGAATAACAGCTGCATAGTGTGGATCCCAGCCTATAGAATAACAGTGTGGATCCCAGCCTATAGAATAACAGCTGCAGATCCCAGCCTATAGAATAACAGCTGTATAGTGTGATCCCAGCCTATAGAATAACGGCTGCATAGTGAGGATCCCAGCCTATAGAATAACAGTGTGGATCCCAGCCTATAGAATAACAGCTGCATAGTGTGGATCCCAGCCTATGGAATAACAGCTGCATAGTGTGATCCCAGCCTATAGAATAACAGCTGCATAGTGTGGATCCCAGCCTATAGAATAACAGCTGCATAGTGTGATCCCAGCCTATAGAATAACAGTGTGGATCTCAGCCAATAGAATAACAGCTGCATAGTGTGGATCCCAGCCTATAGAATAACAGTGTGGATCCCAGCCAATAGAATAACAGCTGCATAGTGAGGATCCCAGCCTATAGAATAACAGCTGCATAGTGTGGATCCCAGCCTATAGAATAACAGCTGCATAGTGAGGATCCCAGCCTATAGAATAACAGCTGCATAGTGTGGATCCCAGCCTATAGAATAACAGCTGCATAGTGTGGATCCCAGCCTATAGAATAACAGTGTGGATCCCAGCCTATAGAATAACAGTGTGGATCCCAGCCTATAGAATAACAGTGTGGATCCCAGCCTATAGAATAACAGTGTGGATCCCAGCCTATAGAATAACAGTGTGGATCCCAGCCTATAGAATAACAGTGTGGATCCCAGCCTATAGAATAACAGTGTGGATCCCAGCCTATAGAATAACAGTGTGGATCCCAGCCTATAGAATAACAGTGTGGATCCCAGCCTATAGAGTAACAGTGTGGATCCCAGCCTATAGAATAACAGTGTGGATCCCAGCCTATAGAATAACAGTGTGGATCCCAGCCTATAGAATAACAGTGTGGATCCCAGCCTATAGAATAACAGTGTGGATCCCAGCCTATAGAATAACAGTGTGGATCCCAGCCTATAGAATAACAGTGTGGATCCCAGTCTATAGAATAACAGTGTGGATCCCAGCCTATAGAATAACAGCTGCATAGTGAGGATCCCAGCCTATAGAATAACAGCTGCATAGTGTGGATCCTAGCCTATAGAATAACAGTGTGGATCCCAGCCTATAGAATAACAGTGTGGATCCCAGCCTATAGAATAACAGTGTGGATCCCAGCCTATAGAATAACAGTGTGGATCCCAGCCTATAGAATAACAGTGTGGATCCCAGCCATAGAATAACAGTGTGGATCCCAGCCTATAGAATAACAGTGTGGATCCCAGCCTATGGAAAATAACAGTGTGGATCCCAGCCTATAGAATAACAGTGTGGATCCCAGCCTATAGAATAACAGTGAGGATCCCAGCCTATAGAATAACAGTGTGGATCCCAGCCTATAGAATAACAGTGTGGATCCCAGCCTATAGAATAACAGTGTGGATCTGACCTATAGAATAGCAACTGCATAGTGTGGATCCCAGCCTATAGAATAACAGTGTGTGGATCCCAGCCTATAGAATAACAGTGTGGATCCCAGCCTATAGAATAACAGTGTGGGTCCCAGCCTATAGAATAACAGTGTGGATCCCAGCCTATAGAATAACAGTGTGGATCCCAGCCTATAGAATAACAGTGTGGATCCCAGCCTATAGAATAACAGTATGGATCCCAGCCTATAGAATAACAGTGTGGATCCCAGCCTATAGAATAACAGTGTGGATCCCAGCCTATAGAATAAACAGTGTGGATCCCAGCCTATAGAATAACAGCTATAGAATAACAGCTGCATAGTGAGGATCCCAGCCTATAGAATAACAGCTGCATAGTGTGATCCCAGCCTATAGAATAACAGTGTGGATCCCAGCCTATAGAATAACAGTGTGGATCCCAGCCAATAGAATAACAGTGTGGATCCCCAGCCTATGGGAATAACAGTGTGGATCCCAGCCTATAGAATAACAGTGTGGATCCCAGCCTATAGAATAACAGTGTGGATCCCAGCCTATAGAATAACAGTGTGGATCCCAGCCTATAGAATAACAGTGTGGATCCCAGCCTATAGAATAACAGTGTGGATCCCAGTCTATAGAATAACAGCTGCATAGTGTGGATCCCAGCCTATAGAATAACAGTGTGGATCCCAGCCTATGGGAATAGCAGCCATAGTGGGGATCCCAGCCTATAGAATAACAGCTGCATAGTGTGGATCCCAGCCTATAGAATAACAGTGTGGATCCCAGCCTATGGGAATAACAGTGTGGATCCCAGCCTATAGAATAACAGTGTGGATCCCAGCCTATAGAATAACAGTGTGGATCCCAGCCTATAGAATAACAGTGTGGATCCCAGCCTATAGAATAACAGCTGTATAGTGAGGATCCCAGCCTATAGAATAACAGTGTGGATCCCAGCCTATAGAATAACAGCTGCATAGTGTGGATCCCAGCCTATAGAATAACAGTGTGGATCCTAGCCTATAGAATAACAGTGTGGATCCCAGCCTATAGAACAACAGCTGTATAGAGTGGATCCCAGGTTACATTTCTCCAGGCCCATCCCTCAGCTTTTTACCAACAGAGGCGGGGTGTCCGTTTTGTTGTTTCATTTGTGGATTTGCATCTAAACAGCTGTATATTATGAAGATATCAAAGTGTCACCAAACTAAAGGTAAACAATTGGCCTACAGCAAATGCAGCATATGGCATTCATTTTTCACATGTAAATAACACTTTTTAGTAGTGCTCAAAGCCATTCCATGAGCGCAGCATTTATTTTTCAACTTGAATCAGTGAGCCCAATCAGTCCTCCATGACAACACAATCATAAACAACAGAGTAGGGCTGGCTAATAAGTCCTTAGTTTTTGGGTTATGCTCTAGGTAAAACAATTTGGCTAATCTATACTCATATTTATACTTCCAATTTCAATTCTAATTCTAATCTATACTTCCAAGTTCAATTCTAATTTTAATCTATACTTCCAAGTCCTACTCTTGAAGATCAAGAGGGTATAACATTTATTGGAATGACTGGGATTCTGATACTTTGGTGTTTAATGTACAGATATCATTTAATGTTATGATATGTTGTAGAAAGCGATGGGTTCGAAGAAGCCAACATAACCAACCCATAAAGTAAAATGTAACATCCATATATGGCCCGCAATGTAAACGCTTGACATTGATTTATCCTGCAATAGATGTCATTCAATTGGTAACATACATGTTTGTCTTCTT
>NW_027005862.1:0-3621 GCF_036934945.1 Oncorhynchus masou masou | reverse complement strand
AGGAGACTGTCCAACGCACGAAGCCGCCCTGGTTCAGCAAAGGCCTTAATGGCTAGACATTCTCATCTTCTGTCGGAGATACTGACTTCATTAAGCAAATATCTGATCGTCTTACACCCGGCAGCAGTTCCCGTCCCAGTACCTCAGATTCACGTACCCATGGCAGTTAACCCCTGGCTGAACCTCGTCTTCCACCTCCCCAACGGTTCTCAGGTGATCCAAGTGCTTGTAAAGGGTTTCTCACCCAATGTTCTCTCTCCTTTGAGCTACAACCCTACGTCAGTTTCCCACCGACCCGGTCTAAGATACAGCTGCTATATCATCACCCTGCTGTGGAAAAAGCCCTGGCCTGGGCTACTGCTGTGTGGGATGCCCATAGTTCCTGCTGTGCCAGCTACTCTGCCTTTGCTGAGGAATTCAAACGAGTGTTTCAAGGCCCAAGCAGTGGTTCTGACTCAGCCAAACAGCTCCTGACTCTCCACCAAGGTTGGCGCAGCGTGACGGACTATGCCATCCAGTTCCGCACGGTGGCAGCAGCAAGTGGCTGGAACAACGAGGCGCTCACGGTGTGCTTTCTGAAGGCCTTTCCGACACTATCCAAGATGAACTGGCCACTCGGGAACCACCGGACAATCTCGAGTCCCTGATCAAGTTGGCCTCACGCATTGACCAGCGTCTGAGAGAGAGAGAACTCAACCGTAGACCTCTAGCCCCTATCAGTCCCAGCTCCGAGTCCCCACCTTTATCCTCGCTGGCTCCATCGGAACCCATGCAGATTGGACGCATTCCCAGGCTGAGAGAGACTGATGAGGAGCGACGCTGTCTATATTGCGGCAAACCGGGCCATTTCCGTTCCACGTGTCCCGGGCTCCAGGGAAACGCTCTGTCCTGTACAGACCGGGGGAACTGTAACGGAAACATAACCTCCTCCCATCCGTCCAACTCCCGTCTGCTCATTCCAGTCACCCTCTCCTGGGACAACCACAAGCTTCACCTTCAAGCCTTTGGTAGACTCTGGAGCCGCAGGTAACTTCATGGATGGTGTCCAAGGAAGGAGAATGGCGTTCCTCTGAACCTCTAAGTGAACCCATGAGGGTCACTACATTGGATGGAAGCTGGGATCTGGACTTGTCACTCATGTCACTACCTCCTTGCGACTTTCAGTTTCACAACACCAGGAATTGATGAACTTTCATTTGATCTCCTGTTCCGAGTTCCCTCTCGTCCTTGGATACCCCTGGCTTCACAGCCATAACCCTCACATCGACTGGTCTGTGGGCACTATCAAGCAGTGGGGTCCTACGTGCCAAGCTACTTGTATTTTCCAGAATTCCCCGAGTTCTACTCCCGAGTCTTTAGAATCCATCGACCTGACCCGAGTTCCCGAGTGTTACCATGACCTCAAACTGGTGTTTAGCAAACAGAGGGCCACCATGCTACCACCCCATAGACCTTACGATTGCCCCATCGACCTGTTTCCGGGCACTTGCCCCCCAGGGGTCGGATCTTTTCCCTATCTCCACCCGAACGAGCTGCTATGGATACCTACATCAAGGACGCTCTGGAAGCAGGCCTCATGCGTCCATCCACCCCCGGCGGGAGCAGGGTTTTTCTTTGGCCAAGAAAGACGGTGGATTACGTCCTGCATCGACTACCGGGGACTCAATGCCATAACCGTCCGTAACCGTTACCCGCTACCCCTTATGGCCACAGCCTCGAGTTGCTCCAGAAGCAGTTGTTTTCACTAAGCTTGACCTGCGGAACGCATACCATCTTGTGCGGATCAGACCTGGTGACGAGTGGAAGACCGCTTTCAACACGCCTACTGGTCACTATGAATACTTGGTGATGCCCTTCGGCCTGACCAACGCCCAGCGGTGTTCCAAGCGCTCATAAACGATGTGCTTAGGGATATGCTTAACATATTTGTGTTCGTTTACTTACTTGGATGACATCCTCATCTTTTCGAGCTCCTTCAAGAACACACTAAGCATGTCAGACAAGTACTCAAACGCCTCCTGACAGCCATCTGTACGTTAAGCCGGAAAAATGTGAATTCCATTCATCCCGAGTACAATTCCTGGGATTTGTAGTGGAACCCGGTCGAGTCCAAATGGACCCCAGGAAGGTAGAGGGCGGTAGCGGATTGGCCCACCCCCAAATCCGTTAAGGAAGTTCAGCGTTTCCTGGGCTTCACAAACTTTTACTGCAAGTTCATCAAGAACTTCAGCTTGGTGGCAGCCCCTCTCTCAGCTTTAACCAAGGGTGGCAATGCAAGGTTTTTGTGGGGAAGAGAAGCTGAGACGGCCTTCCAAGGACTCAAGCAGCGCGTTCTCTGCTCCCATCCTGATACTACCGACTACGGATGAACCATTTGTGGTGGAGGTAGACGCATCAGAGGTTGGTGTTGGAGCTGTCCTGTCTCAGAGGGGGTGAAGACAAGAAGCTTCATCCGTGCGCTTTCTTCTCACACCGGCTTACCCGACTGAGAGGAACTACGATGTGGGGGGATCGTGAACTCCTAGCGGTTAAGATGGCATTGAAGGAATGGAGACACTGGCTCGAGGGGCTTCTCACCCGTTTCAAGTGCTTACGGACCACAAAAATCTGGAGTATATCCAGCAGGCGAAGCGGTTGAACTCTAGACAAGCTAGATGGTCTCTTTTCTTCAATCGATTCCAGTTTATCCTCACCTATCGGCCCGGGTCGAAGAATCTCAAACCGGATGCCCTGTCCCGAGTCTACGCTCCTGCCATTCGAGATGACACGGACATGCCTGTCCTTCCTGCTGCTAAGATTGTGGCTCCGATCTCGTGGCAAGTTGAGGATACCGTGAGACGTGCCTGCTAGCGAACCGGACCCGAAAGGAGGTCCTGCCAATCGGTTGTTTGTCCCCAAGGCAGTGAGGACTCAGGTCCTTCTGTGGGGGCACTCCCTCTCGCCCTCACCTGTCATCCGGGCGTAGGGTCGCACCTTGGAGTTCATCCAGCGTAAGTTCTGGTGGCCTACCATAAGAGAAGACGTTGCCACTTTCGTCAATGCCTGTCCCGTGTGCTGCCAGGGCAAATCTTCACCTCCGCCCTCAAGGACTCCTTCACCCTTTACCTGTTCCCCACAGACCCTGGTCCCATATCTCATTGGACTTTATTACTGACTTCCTCCATCCCATGGCAATACTACTATCCTAGTCATAATCGACAGGTTTTCAAGTTATGGCCAGGTTCGTCCCTCTGACTAAGTTACTCGCCAAGGAAACGGCTGAGCTGGTAATCAATCATGTGTCTCGAGTTCCTCGGCATTCCTCAAGATATGGTTTCTGACAGAGGTCCCCAGTCTCGCCTCAAGGTTTTGGAAGGCCTTCTGCCAACTCATGGGGGCTTCTGCCAGTCTATCTTCAGGGTACCATCCGGAGTCCAACGGCCAAACAGAGAGGATGAATCAAGAGCTGGAAACCACCCTCCGATGTATGACTCGTGACAACCCGTCCACATGGTCATCCTTTATTGTTTGGGCCGAATACGCGCACAACACCTTGCGCTCCTCCTCCACTGGTATGTCCCCGCACGAGTGTCAGTTTGGCTATGCTCCTCCATTGTTCCCGGACCAGGAGGCAGAAGTCAG
>NW_027005861.1:0-3621 GCF_036934945.1 Oncorhynchus masou masou | reverse complement strand
GAAGAGGAGAGGGTGGTAGAGGTGATGCCTGTCGTGGGACGAACCAGATTTCCTCTCTGGGTTTAATGTAGGTTTCAACTCTTTTCCTTTAGCTGACTCTCTCTGCTTTTCATAAGCAGGTGAGTCTGCCAGTCTGCCAGTCTGCCAGTCTGCACGGCCTCATTTACATTTACATTTACATTTAAGTCATTTAGCAGACGCTCTTATCCAGAGCGACTTACAAATTGGTGAATTCACCTTCTGACATCCAGTGGAACAGCCACTTTACAATAGTGCATCTAAATCATTAAGGGGGGGGGTGGTGAGAAGGATTACTTATCCTATCCTAGGTATTCCTTGAAGAGGTGGGGTTTCAGGTGTCTCCGGAAGGTGGTGATTGACTCCGCTGTCCTGGCGTCGTGAGGGAGTTTGTTCCACCATTGGGGGGCCAGAGCAGCGAACAGTTTTGACTGGGCTGAGCGGGAACTGTACTTCCTCAATGGTAGGGAGGCGAGCAGGCCAGAGGTGGATGAACGCAGTGCCCTTGCTTGGGTGTAGGGCCTGATCAGAGCCTGGAGGTACTGCGGTGCCGTTCCCCTCACAGCTCCGTAGGCAAGCACCATGGTCTTGTAGCGGATGCGAGCTTCAACTGGAAGCCAGTGGAGAGAGCGGAGGAGCGGGGTGACGTGAGAGAACTTGGGAAGGCTGAACACCAGACGGGCTGCGGCGTTCTGGATGAGTTGTAGGGGTTTAATGGCACAGGCAGGGAGCCCAGCCAACAGCGAGTTGCAGTAATCCAGACGGGAGATGACAAGTGCCTGGATTAGGACCTGCGCCGCTTCCTGTGTGAGGCAGGGGTCGTACTCTGCGGATGTTGTAGAGCATGAACCTACAGGAACGGGCCACCGCCATGATGTTGGTTGAGAACGACAGGGTGTTGTCCAGGATCACGCCAAGGTTCTTAGCGCTCTGGGAGGAGGACACAATGGAGTTGTCAACCGTGATGGCGAGATCATGGAACGGGCAGTCCTTCCCCGGGAGGAAGAGCAGCTCCGTCTTGCCGAGGTTCAGCTTGAGGTGGTGATCCGTCATCCACACTGATATGTCTGCCAGACATGCAGAGATGCGATCCGCCACCTGGTCATCAGAAGGGGGAAAGGAGAAGATTAATTGTGTGTCGTCTGCATGGCAATGATAGGAGAGACCATGTGAGGTTATGACAGAGCCAAGTGACTTGGTGTATAGCGAGAATAGGAGAGGGCCTAGAACAGAGCCCTGGGGGACACCAGTGGTGAGAGCGCGTGGCGAGGAGACAGATTCTCGCCACGCCACCTGGTAGGAGCGACCTGTCAGGTAGGACGCAATCCAAGCGTGGGCCGCGCCGGAGATGCCCAACTCGGAGAGGGTGGAGAGGAGGATCTGATGGTTCACAGTATCGAAGGCAGCCGATAGGTCTAGAAGGATGAGAGCAGAGGAGAGAGAGTTAGCTTTAGCAGTGCGGAGCGCCTCCGTGATGCAGAGAAGAGCAGTCTCCAGTTGAATGACTAGTCTTGAAACCTGACTGATTTGGATCAAGAAGGTCATTCTGAGAGAGATAGCGGGAGAGCTGGCCAAGGACGGCACGTTCAAGAGTTTTGGAGAGAAAAGAAAGAAGGGATACTGGTCTGTAGTTGTTGACATGGGAGGGATCGGGGTGTAGGTTTTTTCAGAAGGGTGCAACTCTCGCTCTCTTGAAGACGGAAGGCGTAGCCAGCGGTCAGGGATGAGTTGATGAGCGAGGTGAGGTAAGGGAGGTCCCCGGAAATGGTCTGGAGGAGAGGAGGGACAGGGTCGAGCGGGCAGGTTAAGGCGGCCGGCCGGCCACAAGAAGCGAGATTTCATCTGGAGAGAGAGAGAGGGGAGAAAGAGGTCAGAGCACAGGGTAGGGGCAGTGTGAGCAGAACTAGCGGTGTCGTTGACTTAGCAACGAGGATCGGATATCATTGGTCTCTTTTCAAAATGGTTGATTTAAGCTTGTCTGTGAGAGGGAGGAGGGGGGGAGGGGGAGGAGATTCAGGAGGAGGAGAAGGTGGCAAAGAGCTTCCTAGGGTTGGAGGCAGATGTGCTTGGAATTTAGAGTGGTGGGAAAGGGCTTTAGGCAGCAGAGACAGAGGAGGAAAATGTAGAGAGGAGGGAGTGAAAGGATGCCAGGTCCGCAGGGAGCAGTTTTCCTCCATTTCCGCCGGCTGCCCGAGCTCTGTTCTGTGAGCCCGCAATGAGTCATCGAGCCACGGAGTGGGAGGGGAGGACCGAGCCGTCTGGAGGATAGGGGAGCATAGAGAGTCAAAGGATGCAGAAAGGGAAGAGAGGAGGTTGAGGAGGCAGAGTCAGGGAGAAAGGTTGAGAAGGTATGAGCAGAGGGAAGAGGATGAAAGGGATGGAAGAGGAAAAGAGTAGTGGGGGAGAGAGAGCGAAGGTTGGGACGGCGCGATACTATCCGAGTAGGGGCAGGGGGAAGTGTTGGGATGAGAGCGAGAGGGAAAAGGATACAAGGTAGTGGTCGGAGAATTGGAGGAGTTGCAGTGAGGTTAGTGGAAGAACAGCATCTAGTAAAGATAAGGTCGATGATTGCCTGCCTTGTGAGTAGGGGGGAAGGTGAGAGGGTGGGAGGTCAAAAAGAGGAGAGGAGAGGAAAGAAGGAGGCAGAGAGGAATGAGTCAAAGGTAGACGTGGGGGAGGTTAAAGTCAGCCCAGACTGTGAGAGGTGAGCGTCCTCAGGAAAGGAGCTTATCAAGGCATCAAGCTCATTGATGAACTTCCTCCGAGGGAACCTGGAGGGACATAAATGATAAGAATGTTAAGCTTGAAAGGGCTGGTAACTGTGACAGCATGGAATTCAAAGGAGGCGATAGATAGATGGGTAAGGGGAGAGATAGAGAATGACCACTTGGGAGAGATGAGGATCCCGGTGCCACCACCCCGCTGACCAGAAGCTCTCGGGTGTGCGAGAACACGGGGCGGACGAAGAGAGAGCAGTAGGAGTAGCAGTGTTATCTGTGGTGATCCATGTTTCCGTCAGTGCCAGGAAGTCGAGGGACTGGAGGGAGGCATAGGCTGAGATGAACTCGCCTTGTTGGCCGCAGATCGGCAGTTCCAGAGGCCACCGGAGACCAGGAACTCCACGTGGGTCGCGCGCTGGGACCACCAGATTAGGGTGGCCGCGGCCACGCGGTGTGGAGCGTTTGGTATGGTCTGTGCAGAGAGGAGAGAACAGGGATAGATAGACACATAGTTAACAGGGTACAGAAGAGGCTACGCTAATGCAAAGGAGATTGTAATGACAAGTGGACTACACGCCTCGAATGTTCAGAAAGTTAAGCTTACGTGAGCAAGAATCTGTATTGACTAAAATGATTGAAATGATGCATGTATCAAGCTGGAGTGGTGCTAGCTGGTAGTGGCTGCGATGTTGACACTACACTAATCAAGTCGTTCCGTCGAGTGTAATAGTTTCTACAGTGCTGCTATTCGGGGCTAGCTGGCTAGCTAGCAAGGTTGATTGGCCTGCTACTTTAAAAGAACGACAATAGCTGGCTGGCTAACCTAGAAAATCGCTCTAGGCTACACAATTGTCTTAGATACAAAGACGGCTATGTAGCTAGC
>NW_027005860.1:0-3624 GCF_036934945.1 Oncorhynchus masou masou | reverse complement strand
TTCATGTAATTGTCAATAAAAGCCTTTGACAATTATGAAATGCTAGTAATTACAATACAGTATTCCATAGTAACATCTGACAAAAATATCTAAAGACACTGAGGCAGCAAACTTTGTGAAAATTAATATTTATGTCATTCTCAAAACTTTTAGCCACGACTGTAGACAAACATTTGATATAATTTGGGAACACTTTTCCCTTTAGTTTTATATCTGTAAGAGAAATGTATATTTTACATTTAATCTCTTACCACTTAGAACTGGTGTCTTGAGTCATTTTAGAGTCAGTGGTCCCGTCCTCTCTCTCCCAAAGAGACTCATTTTAGAGGCAGTGGTCTCCTCCTCTCTCTCCCAGAGAGACTCATTTTAGAGTCAGTGGTCCCGTCCTCTCTCTCCCCAGAGAGACTAATTTTAGAGGCAGTGGTCCCATCCTCTCTCTCCACAGAGAGACTAATTTTAGAGGCAGTGGTCCCCTCCTCACTCTCCCCAAAGAGACTCATTTTAGAGGCAGTGGTCCCCTCCTCTCTCTCCCCAGAGAGACTCATTTTAGATGTAAGTCAAAGCTCACTCAGCTACAATAAGAAGAAACAGAACAGTCAATATTCTGATCATTGTTGAAGAACCATTAATAATGACAACACATTTACTATCTGTGGTCAAAGAGTACAATCAGCGACTTCATATTGTATCCAACATACACAGTCCACTATGTTATTAAACATACACAGTCCAATATGTTATTAAACATACACAGTCCACTATGTTATTAAACACACACAGTCCACTATGTTATTAAACACACACAGTCCACTATGTTATTAAACATACACAGTCCACTATGTTATTAAACACACACAGTCCAATATGTTATTAAACACACACAGTCCAATATGTTATTAAACACACACAGTCCACTATGTTATTAAACATACACAGTCCACTATGTTATTAAACACACACAGTCCACTATGTTATTAAACACACACAGTCCAATATGTTATTAAACATACACAGTCCAATATGTTATTAAACACACACAGTCCAATATGTTATTAAACACACACAGTCCACTATGTTATTAAACACACACAGTCCACTATGTTATTAAACACACACAGTCCATTATGTTATTAAACACACACAGTCACACAGTACTATGTTATTAAACACACACAGTCCAATATGTTATTAAACACAAACAGTAAACACACACAGTCCATTATGTTATTAAACACACACAGTCCACTATGTTATTAAACACACACAATATGTCCACAGTCCACTGTGTTATTAAACACACACAGTCCAATATGTTATTAAACACACACAGTCCAATATGTTATTAAACACACACAATAGTTATTCACAGTCCAGTATGTTATTAAACATACACAGTCCACTATGTTATTAAACATGCACAGTCCAATATGTTATTGAACATACACAGTCCAATAGGTTGTTCAATTGATTTGACTTGGATCCCCATTAGCTGTCTCCATAACAACAGCTAGTCTACCTGGTTGGAACCCTGACTCCAAAACAACAGCTAGTCTACCTGGTTGGATCCATCTGACTCCATAACAACAGCTAGTCTACCTGGTTGGATCCTGACTCCCATAACAACAGCTAGTCTACCTGGTTGGATCCCCTGATTCCATAACAACAGCTAGTCTACCTGGTTGGATCCATCTGACTCCATAACAACAGCTAGTCTACCTGGTTGGATCCTGACTCCCATAACAACAGCTAGTCTACCTGGTTGGATCCCATTAGCTGACCCCATAACAACAGCTAGTCTATCTGGTTGATCCCCATTAGCTGACTCCATAACAACAGCTAGTCTACCTGGTTGGATCCCCATTAGCTGACTCCATAACAACAGCTAGTCTACCTGGTTGGATCCCAATTAGCTGACTCCATAACAACAGCTAGTCTACCTGGTTGGATCCCCTGACTCCATAACAACAGCTAGTCTACCTGGTTGGATCCCCTGACCCCATAACAACAGCTAGTCTACCTGGTTGGATCCCCATTAGCTGACTCCATAACAACAGCGAGTCTACCTGGTTGGATCCCCATTAGCTGACTCCATAACAACAGCGAGTCTACCTGGTTGGATCCCATTAGCTGACTCCATAACAACAGCTAGTCTACCTGGTTGGATCCCCTGACTCCATAACAACAGCTAGTCTACCTGGTTGGATCCCCTGACTCCATAACAACAGCTAGTCTACCTGGTTGGATCCCCTGACTCCATAACAACAGCTAGTCTACCTGGTTGGATCCCCTGACTCCATAACAACAGCTAGTCTACCTGGTTGGATCCCCTGACTCCATAACAACAGCTAGTCTACCTGGTTGGATCCCCTGACTCCATAACAACAGCTAGTCTACCTGGTTGGATCCCCTGACTCCATAACAACAGCTAGTCTACCTGGTTGGATCCCCTGACTCCATAACAACAGCTAGTCTACCTGGTTGGATCCCCTGACTCCATAACAACAGCTAGTCTACCTGGTTGGATCCCTGACTCCATAACAACAGCTAGTCTACCTGGTTGGATCCCCTGACTCCATAACAACAGCTAGTCTACCTGGTTGGATCCCCTGACTCCATAACAACAGCTAGTCTACCTGGTTGGATCCCCCTGACTCCATAACAACAGCTAGTCCACGTGATTGGATCCCCTGACTCCATAACAACAGCTAGTCTACCTGGTTGGATCCCCTGACTCCATAACAACAGCTAGTCTACCTAGTTGGATCCCCTGACTCCATAACAACAGCTAGTCTACCTGGTTGGATCCCCTGATTCCATAACAACAGCTAGTCTTCCTGATTGGATCCCCTGACTCCATAACAACAGCTAGTCTACCTGGTTGGATCCCTTGACTCCATAACAACAGCTAGTCTATCTGGTTGGATCCCCTGACTCCATAACAACAGCTAGTCTACCTGGTTGGATCCCTTGACTCCATAACAACAGCTAGTCTATCTGGTTGGATCCCCTGACTCCATAACAACAGCTAGTCTATCTGGTTGGATCCCCATTATCTGACTCCATAACAACAGCTAGTTTACCTGGTTGGGTCCCCTGACTCCATAACAACAGCTAGTCTATCTGGTTGGATCCCCTGTCTCCATAACAACAGCTAGTCTACCTGGTTGGATCTCCTGACTCCATAACAACAGCCCATTTTGGGGGGGACATCAATTACAGCAAAGTACTTCATTAATTGTTAACCAGAAATAATTTGATATTGATATAGACATGCCTGCATTGGGTCTTTACAGCTAGAATCCTTAGTTTCTACATCCATTTTTGGACTTGTGAATTAATGATATACTGTGACGACCCTCCCACTCTGTCTGCCGTATTCTCTCTTTGTTCTCGTTTCCTTATTAGGATGCCTGTGGGCGGAGTTTGGAGGGTCGTCAGCTACATGGGAAACACCTGGGTCTAGTGTGTCCAAGGACAAATACACCACTTCCCCATTCTTGGAGGAGACTCTCTCCATGCAGACACCTTTTGGATTTTGTTGTGTATCTTGGTGGTTTCTGGTTGTTTGTTTTTGCACCTTTCAACACCCTGCATTGTCACATTCATGCAAAAAAGTAATCTAAG
>NW_027005859.1:100114-135058 GCF_036934945.1 Oncorhynchus masou masou | reverse complement strand
TTTTCACCTGTGTCTCGTTTCCCCTGATTGTATTTAAACCCTTTGTTTCCCTCAGTTCTGTGCTCTGTGTTTGTATGTTAGCACCCTGCCCTAGTGTTCTGTGTGCTCTTGTCGATTCCGGGTGAAGTTCTTGTGGTATTCTGTTTTTTGTTTTTGTTTATTTTTGGTGAGTTTCTTTTGAGGTCTTTTTGTGTTTTTCCTACCACCTTTTGGATTTGCCATTTTTTGTATTTTAGGATTTTTTCTTTATTAAATACACCGTCTTAAGTACTGCTGTGTCTGCCTCATCTTCTGGGTTCTGCTGTCTATTCGTGGCTCAGTTGGTTAAGTGACTGTTTCTCACTCTGGAGACCCAGGTTCGAAACCGGGTCCTGACAGAAACACAGAGCCAAAAATGAACCCAGAGGCAGCCAGTTCCCAGGACCTTTTTGCCACGCTGTCCCACCACCAGGAGACTGTCCAACGCCACGAAGCCGCCCTGGTTCAGCAAGAGGCCTTAATGGCTAGACATTCTCATCTTCTGTCGGAGATGCTGACTTCCATTAAGCAAATATCTGATCGACTTACCCCGGCAACAGTTTCCGTCCCAGTACCTCAGGTTCACGTACCCATGGCAGTTAACCCCCTGGCTGAACCTCGTCTTCCACCTCCCCAACGGTTCTCAGGTGATCCAAGTGCTTGTAAAGGCTTTCTCACTCAATGTTCTCTCTCCTTTGAGCTGCAACCCTCGTCGTTTCCCACCGACCGGTCTAAGATCGCATATATCATTACCCTGCTGTCGGAAAAAGCCCTGGCCTGGGCTACTGCTGTGTGGGATGCCCATAGTTCCTGCTGTGCCAGCTACTCTGCCTTTGCTGAGGAATTCAAACGAGTGTTTCAAGGCCCAAGCAGTGGTTCTGACTCAGCCAAACAGCTCCTGACTCTCCATCAAGGTTGGCGCAGCGTGACGGACTATGCCATCCAGTTCCGCACGGTGGCAGCAGCGAGTGGTTGGAACAACGAGGCGCTCACGGTGTGCTTCCTGAAAGGCCTTTCTGACACTATCCAAGATGAACTGGCCACTCGGGAACCACCGGACAATCTCGAGTCCCTGATCAAGTTGGCCTCACGCATTGACCAGCGTCTGAGAGAGAGAGAACTCAACCGTAGACCTCTAGCCCCTATCAGTCCCAGCTCCGAGTCCCCACCTTTATCATCGCTGGCTCCACCGGAACCCATGCAGATTGGACGCATCTCCCAGGCTGAGAGAGACCGCCGGATGAGGGAGCGACGCTGTCTATATTGCGGCAAACCGGGCCATTTCCGTTCCACGTGTCCCGGGCTCCAGGGAAACGCTCTGTCCCGTACAGACCGGGGGAACTGTAACGGGAAACATAACCTCCTCCCATCCGTCCAACTCCCGTCTGCTCATTCCAGTCACCCTCTCCTGGGACAACCACAAGCTTCACCTTCAAGCCTTGGTAGACTCTGGAGCCGCAGGTAACTTCATGGATGGTGTCTGGGCGAAGGAGAATGGCGTTCCCTCTGAACCTCTAAGTGACCCCATGAGGGTTACTACATTGGATGGAAGCCCTTTGGGATCTGGACTTGTCACTCATGTCACTACCTCCTTGAGACTTTCAGTTTCACAACACCAGGAATTGATGAACTTTCATTTGATCTCCTGTTCCGAGTTCCCTCTCGTCCTTGGATACCCCTGGCTTCACAGCCATAACCCTCACATCGACTGGTCTGTGGGCACTATCAAGCAGTGGGGTCCTACGTGCCAAGCTACTTGTATTTTCCAGAATTCCCCGAGTTCTACTCCCGAGTCTTTAGAATCCATCGACCTGACCCGAGTTCCCGAGTGTTACCATGACCTCAAACTGGTGTTTAGCAAACAGAGGGCCACCATGCTACCACCCCATAGATCTTACGATTGCCCCATCGACCTGTTTCCGGGCACTTGCCCCCCCAGGGGTCGGATCTTTTCCCTATCTCCACCCGAACGAGCTGCTATGGATACCTACATCAAGGACTCTCTGGAAGCAGGCCTCATGCGTCCATCAACCTCCCCGGCGGGAGCAGGGTTTTTCTTTGTGGCCAAGAAAGATGGTGGATTACGTCCTTGCATCGACTACCGGGGACTCAATGACATAACCGTCCGTAACCGTTACCCGCTACCCCTTATGGCCACAGCCTTCGAGCTGCTCCAGGAAGCAGTTGTTTTCACTAAGCTTGACCTGCGGAACGCATACCATCTTGTGCGGATCAGACCTGGTGACGAGTGGAAGACCGCTTTCAACACGCCTACTGGTCACTATGAATACTTGGTGATGCCCTTCGGCCTGACCAACGCCCCAGCGGTGTTCCAAGCGCTCATAAACGATGTGCTTAGGGATATGCTTAACATATTTGTGTTCGTTTACTTGGATGACATCCTCATCTTTTCGAGCTCCCTTCAAGAACACACTAAGCATGTCAGACAAGTACTCAAACGCCTCCTGGACAGCCATCTGTACGTTAAGCCGGAAAAATGTGAATTCCATTCATCCCGAGTACAATTCCTGGGATTTGTAGTGGAACCCGGTCGAGTCCAAATGGACCCTAGGAAGGTAGGGGCGGTAGCGGATTGGCCCACCCCCAAATCCGTTAAGGATGTTCAGCGTTTCCTGGGCTTCACAAACTTTTACCGCAAGTTCATCAAGAACTTCAGTTTGGTGGCAGCTCCTCTCTCAGCTTTAACCAAAGGTGGCAATGCAAGGTTTGTGTGGGGAAGAGAAGCTGAGACGGCCTTCCAAGGACTCAAGCAGCGCGTCCTCTCTGCTCCCATCCTGATACTACCGACTACGGATGAACCATTTGTGGTGGAGGTAGACGCATCAGAGGTTGGTGTTGGAGCTGTCCTGTCTCAGAGGGGTGAAGACAAGAAGCTTCATCCGTGCGCTTTCTTCTCACACCGGCTTACCCCGACTGAGAGGAACTACGATGTGGGGGATCGTGAACTCCTAGCGGTTAAGATGGCATTGAAGGAATGGAGACACTGGCTCGAGGGGGCTTCTCACCCGTTTCAAGTGCTTACGGACCACAAAAATCTGGAGTATATCCAGCAGGCGAAGCGATTGAACTCTAGACAAGCTAGATGGTCTCTTTTCTTCAATCGATTCCAGTTTATCCTCACCTATCGGCCCGGGTCGAAGAATCTCAAACCGGATGCCCTGTCCCGAGTCTACGCTCCTGCCATTCGAGATGACACGGACATGCCTGTCCTTCCTGCTGCTAAGATTGTGGCTCCGATCTCGTGGCAAGTTGAGGATACCGTGAGACGTGCTCAAGCTAGCGAACCGGACCCTAAAGGAGGCCCTGCCAATCGGTTGTTTGTCCCCAAGGCAGTGAGGACTCAGGTCCTTCTGTGGGGCACTCCTCTCGCCTCACCTGTCATCCGGGCGTAGGTCGCACCTTGGAGTTCATCCAGCGTAAGTTCTGGTGGCCTACCATAAGAGAAGACGTTGCCACTTTTGTCAATGCCTGCCCCGTGTGCTGCCAGGGCAAATCTTCTCACCTCCGCCCTCAAGGACTCCTTCACCCTTTACCTGTTCCCCACAGACCCTGGTCCCATATCTCATTGGACTTTATTACTGGACTTCCTCCATCCCATGGCAATACTACTATCCTAGTCATAATCGACAGGTTTTCAAAGGCGGCCAGGTTCGTCCCTCTGACTAAGTTACCTTCTGCCAAGGAAACGGCTGAGTTGGTAATTAATCATGTGTTCCGAGTCTTCGGCATTCCTCAAGATGTGGTTTCTGACAGAGGTCCCCAGTTCGCCTCAAGGTTTTGGAAGGCCTTCTGCCAACTCATGGGGGCTTCTGCCAGTCTATCTTCAGGGTACCATCCGGAGTCCAACGGCCAAACAGAGAGGATGAATCAAGAGCTGGAAACCACCCTCCGATGTATGACTCGTGACAACCCGTCCACATGGTCATCCTTTATTGTTTGGGCCGAATACGCGCACAACACCTTGCGCTCCTCCTCCACTGGTATGTCCCCGCACGAGTGTCAGTTTGGCTATGCTCCTCCATTGTTCCCGGACCAGGAGGCAGAAGTCAGAGTGCCTTCAGCCTTGAGGTTCGTCAGACGCTGTCGGCTTATGTGGAGGAAGACCCGTCTTAATCTGATGCGTTCCTCACAGAGGTATCAACAACAAGCCAACAGACGTCGCCGTCCCGGGCCTACCCTGCGCCCCGGCCAGAGAGTCTGGCTTTCCACAAGAGACTTACCTCTATGGGTGGAGTCTCGCAAGCTGTCCCAAAAATACATCGGTCCCTTCAAGGTTGCCAGGAGAGTTAACCCAGTTTCTTATCGCCTACACTTACCCAGATCCCTTAAGATTAATCCCACATTTCATGTGTCATTGTTAAAACCTGTTGTTTTTTCTCCCCTTGTCCCGGCAGACAGACCTCCCCTCCGCCTCGTGTCATTGGAGGCCAGCCGGCTTATACCGTCCACCGGATACTGGATTCCCGCCGGGTGCAGCGGTCCTGGCAGTATCTGGTGGACTGGGAAGGCTACGGTCCTGAGGAGCGCTCCTGGGTTCCTGCCAAAGACATCCTGGACCCTGACCTCATTCGTCAGTTCAGGGTCCTCCACCCTGAGAGAGCTGGTAGGAACGTCAGGAGCCGTTCCTAGGGGGGATTCTGTCAGGATTTGGCCAGGGTTGTTCCGGGTTTTGGTCAGTAGATGTCCCCATTGTGCTTTTTGTCCCTATGTTTTTCCCCTGATCCCCATTATTATTTGCACCTGTGTCTCGTTTCCCCTGATTGTATTTAAACCCTTTGTTTCCCTCAGTTCTGTGCTCTGTGTTTGTATGTTAGCACCCTGCCCTAGTGTTCTGTGTGCTCTTGTCGATTCCGGGTGAAGTTCTTGTGGTATTCTGTTTTTTGTTTTTGTTTATTTTTGGTGAGTTTCTTTTGAGGTCTTTTTGTGTTTTTCCTACCACCTTTTGGATTTGCCATTTTTTGTATTTTAGGATTTTTTCTTTATTAAATACACCGTCTTAAGTACTGCTGTGTCTGCCTCATCTTCTGGGTTCTGCTGTCTATTCGTGGCTCAGTTGGTTAAGTGACTGTTTCTCACTCTGGAGACCCAGGTTCGAAACCGGGTCCTGACAGACAGCTGGTTGAGTTGACATTACCAGCAGGTTATAGATGGTTGAGTTGACATTACCAGCAGGTTAGACAGACAGCTGGTTGAGTTAACATTACCAGCAGGTTATAGATGGTTGAGTTGACATTACCAGCAGCTTAGACAGACAGCTGGTTGAGTTGACATTACCAGCAGGTTAGACAGACAGCTGGTTGAGTTAACATTACCAGCAGGTTATAGATGGTTGAGTTGACATTACCAGCAGGTTATAGCTTGTTGAGTTGACATTACCAGCAGGTTAGACAAACAGCTGGTTGAGTTGACATTACCAGCAGGTGAGACAGACAGCTGGTTGAGTTGACATTACCAGCAGGTGAGACAGACAGCTGGTTGAGTTGACATTACCAGCAGGTTAGACAGACAGCTGGTTGAGTTAACATTACCAGCAGGTTAGACAGACAGCTGGTTGAGTTGACATTACTAGCAGGTTATAGCTGGTTGAGTTGACATTACCAGCAGGTGAGACAGACAGCTGGTTGAGTTGACATTACCAGCAGGTTATAGCTGGTTGAGTTGACATTACCAGCAGGTTATAGCTGGTTGAGTTGACATTACCAGCAGGTTAAAGCTGGTTGAGTTGACATTACCAGCAGTTTAGACAGACAGCTGGTTGAGTTGACATTACCATGTCAGTCTGGATGCTGTCGTTCTCTCCTCCTCTTTAGTCCATATTCTTACAAACAAATACCCCAACTGAACTGAACTGCACTGCACTGCACTGCACTGCACTGCACTGCACTGCACTGCACTGCACTGCACTGCACTGCACTGCGTTCATCCACCTCTGGCCTGCTCGCCTCCCTACCACTGAGGAAGTACAGTTCCCGCTCAGCCCAGTCAAAACTGTTCGCTGCCCTGGCCCCCCAATGGTGGAGCAAACTCCCTCACGACGCCAGGACAGCGGAGTCAATCACCACCTTCCGGAGACACCTGAAACCCCACCTCTTCAAGGAATACCTAGGATAGGATAAAGTAATCCTTCTCACCCCCCCCTTAAATGATTTAGATGCACTATTGTAAAGTGGCTGTTCCACTGGATGTCATAAGGTGAATTCACCAATTTGTAAGTCGCTCTGGATAAGAGCGTCTGCCAAATGACTTAAATGTAAATGTAAATGTAATGAACTGAACTGAATTGAATTGAATTGAATTGAATCGAATCGCACCGCACCGAACCGAACCGCACCGAACCGCACCGCACCGAACCGCACCGCACCGAACCGAACCGAACTGAACTGAACAGCAAAAACCACAAACCCTGCCGTCTTCCTCCACTAATGGACTATAGAAATATATTATTAATATAATAATATATATAAATATATATTCATATTTGTCCAGTTGTGTTGTGTGTATAGCTTTCATACTATTCTGTTTTATTGACATATTAAATCTTTCTTTATTGTGCGTTTTAACACATTCGCACATTTGACCCGAATAAATATCAAATATTTCCCTCATAAAATGGAAATATATAATAATAATAATAATAATAATAATAATAATTCACAAAACACACAGTCCCCTTTTTTAATAGTAATATATTGACATTATATAATCAGGTTGATTTGAATCAGTCATTTAATCGATGTTGTAGAAAGGTCACGGAACCGTTGTAATGCAACGAGGCGTTTGGTTGTAGCGCGGTCGGTAAAACAACTTCCCTGAGCCGGTGGACAGACCCTGTGGTAAATAAAGAAGAGAAGGATTGTGTGTGTGTGTGTGTGTGTGTGTGTGTGTGTGTGTGTGTGTGTGTGTGTGTGTGTCTGTGTGTGTGTGTGTGTGTGTGTGTGTGTGTGTGTGTGTGTGTGTGTGTGTGTGTGTGTGTGTGTGTGTGTGTGTGTGTGTGTGTGTGTGTGTGTGTGTGTGTGTGGTATTGTTCACAGTTTGTGTCACATCAGTTCATGTTTAACGAGGCAAAACAAAAGCTTTTCAATATTTCAGTTTTCAGGGGACTCACAGAGTAAAGAGGGTTTGGTTGACTGCAACAGTCACGCAGTCCTCCCATTTCTCCTCTCCTCTCCTCTCCTCTCCTCTCTCCTCTCCACCTCCTCTCCTCTCTCTCCACCTCAACTCCTCTCCACCTCCTCTCCTCTCCTCTCCTCTCCTCTCCACCTCCTCTCATCTCCTCTCCTTTCCACCTCCTCTCATCTCCTCTCCTCTCCACCTCCTCTCCTCTCCTTTCCACCTCCTCTCCTCTCCTCTCCTTTCCACCTCCTCTCCTCTCCTCTCCACCTCCTCTCCTCTCCTCTCCACCTCCTCTCCTCTCCTCTCCAACTCCTCTCCTCTCCTCTCCTTTCCACCTCCTCTCCTCTCCTCTCCACCTCCTCTCTCCACCTCCTCTCCACCTCCTCTCCTCCTCTCCTCTCCACCTCCTCTCCTCTCCACCTCCTCTCCACCTCCTCTCCTCTCCTCTCCACCTCCTCTCCTCTCCTTTCCACCTCCTCTCCTCTCCTCTCCTCTCCTCTCCACCTCCTCTCCTCTCCTTTCCACCTCCTCTCCTCTCCTCTCCACCTCCTCTCCTCTCCTTTCCACCTCCTCTCCTCTCCTCTCCTCTCCACACATCTCCTTTCTCTCTTCCTCAGCCTCAGCCCTCCAAAGGCTGTTCTCTCTACTGTCCTGTGTGGAGGCTGTTCTCTCTACTGTCCTGTGTGGAGGCTGTTCTCTCTACTGTCCTGTGTGGAGGCTGTTCTCTCTACTGTCCTGTGTGGAGGCTGTTCTCTCTACTGTCCTGTGTGGAGGCTGTTCTCTCTACTGTCCTGTGTGGAGGCTGTTCTCTCTACTGTCCTGTGTGGAGGCTGTTCTCTCTACTGTCCTGTGTGGAGGCTGTTCTCTCTACTGTCCTGTGTGGAGGCTGTTCTCTCTACTGTCCCGGATGGAGGCTGTTCTCTCTACTGTCCTGTGTGGAGGCTGTTCTCTCTACTGTCCTGTGTGGAGGCTGTTCTCTCTACTGTCCTGTGTGGAGGCTGTTCTCTCTACTGTCCTGTGTGGAGGCTGTTCTCTCTACTGTCCTGTGTGGAGGCTGTTCTCTCTACTGTCCTGTGTGGAGGCTGTTCTCTCTACTGTCCTGTGTGGAGGCTGTTCTCTCTACTGTCCTGTGTGGAGGCTGTTCTCTCTACTGTCCTGGATGGAGGCTGTTCTCTCTACTGTCCTGTGTGGAGGCTGTTCTCTCTACTGTCCTGTGTGGAGGCTGTTCTCTCTACTGTCCTGTGTGGAGGCTGTTCTCTCTACTGTCCTGGATGGAGGCTGTTCTCTCTACTGTCCTGTGTGGAGGCTGTTCTCTCTACTGTCCTGTGTGGAGGGTGTTCTCTCTACTGTCCTGTGTGGAGGCTGTTCTCTCTACTGTCCTGTGTGGAGGCTGTTCTCTCTACTGTCCTGTGTGGAGGCTGTTCTCTCTACTGTCCTGTGTGGAGGCTGTTCTCTCTACTGTCCTGTGTGGAGGCTGTTCTCTCTACTGTCCTGTGTGGAGGCTGTTCTCTCTACTGTCCTGTGTGGAGGCTGTTCTCTCTACTGTCCTGGATGGAGGCTGTTCTCTCTACTGTCCTGTGTGGAGGCTGTTCTCTCTACTGTCCTGTGTGGAGGCTGTTCTCTCTACTGTCCTGTGTGGAGGCTGTTCTCTCTACTGTCCTGTGTGGAGGCTGTTCTCTCTACTGTCCTGTGTGGAGGCTGTTCTCTCTACTGTCCTGTGTGGAGGCTGTTCTCTCTACTGTCCTGTGTGGAGGCTGTTCTCTCTACTGTCCTGTGTGGAGGCTGTTCTCTCTACTGTCCTGGATGGAGGCTGTTCTCTCTACTGTCCTGTGTGGAGGCTGTTCTCTCTACTGTCCTGTGTGGAGGCTGTTCTCTCTACTGTCCTGTGTGGAGGCTGTTCTCTCTACTGTCCTGTGTGGAGGCTGTTCTCTCTACTGTCCTGTGTGGAGGCTGTTCTCTCTACTGTCCTGTGTGGAGGCTGTTCTCTCTACTGTCCTGTGTGGAGGCTGTTCTCTCTACTGTCCTGTGTGGAGGCTGTTCTCTCTACTGTCCTGTGTGGAGGCTGTTCTCTCTACTGTCCTGTGTGGAGGCTGTTCTCTCTACTGTCCTGTGTGGAGGCTGTTCTCTCTACTGTCCTGTGTGGAGGCTGTTCTCTCTACTGTCCTGTGTGGAGGCTGTTCTCTCTACTGTCCTGTGTGGAGGCTGTTCTCTCTACTGTCCTGTGTGGAGGCTGTTCTCTCTACTGTCCTGGATGGAGGCTGTTCTCTCTACTGTCCTGGATGGAGGCTGTTCTCTCTACTGTCCTGTATGGAGGCTGTTCTCTCTACTGTCCTGGATGGAGGCTGTTCTCTCTATTGTCCTGTGTGGAGGCTGTTCTCTCTACTGTCCTGTGTGGAGGCTGTTCTCTCTACTGTCCTGTGTGGAGGCTGTTCTCTCTACTGTCCTGTGTGGAGGCTGTTCTCTCTACTGTCCTGTGTGGAGGCTGTTCTCTCTACTGTCCTGGATGGAGGCTGTTCTCTCTACTGTCCTGTGTGGAGGCTGTTCTCTCTACTGTCCTGTGTGGAGGCTGTTCTCTCTACTGTCCTGTGTGGAGGCTGTTCTCTCTACTGTCCTGTGTGGAGGCTGTTCTCTCTACTGTCCTGTGTGGAGGCTGTTCTCTCTACTGTCCTGTGTGGAGGCTGTTCTCTCTACTGTCCTGTGTGGAGGCTGTTCTCTCTACTGTCCTGTGTGGAGGCTGTTCTCTCTACTGTCCTGTGTGGAGGCTGTTCTCTCTACTGTCCTGTGTGGAGGCTGTTCTCTCTACTGTCCTGTGTGGAGGCTGTTCTCTCTACTGTCCTGTGTGGAGGCTGTTCTCTCTACTGTCCTGTGTGGAGGCTGTTCTCTCTACTGTCCTGTGTGGAGGCTGTTCTCTCTACTGTCCTGTGTGGAGGCTGTTCTCTCTACTGTCCTGTGTGGAGGCTGTTCTCTCTACTGTCCTGTGTGGAGGCTGTTCTCTCTACTGTCCTGTGTGGAGGCTGTTCTCTCTACTGTCCTGTGTGGAGGCTGTTCTCTCTATGATCCTGGATGGAGGCTGTTCTCTCTACTGTCCTGTGTGGAGGCTGTTCTCTCTACTGTCCTGTGTGGAGGCTGTTCTCTCTACTGTCCTGTGTGGAGGCTGTTCTCTCTACTGTCCTGTGTGGAGGCTGTTCTCTCTACTGTCCTGTGTGGAGGCTGTTCTCTCTACTGTCCTGTGTGGAGGCTGTTCTCTCTACTGTCCTGTGTGGAGGCTGTTCTCTCTACTGTCCTGTGTGGAGGCTGTTCTCTCTACTGTCCTGTGTGGAGGATGTTCTCTCTACTGTCCTGTGTGGAGGCTGTTCTCTCTACTGTCCTGTGTGGAGGCTGTTCTCTCTACTGTCCTGTGTGGAGGCTGTTCTCTCTACTGTCCTGTGTGGAGGCTGTTCTCTCTACTGTCCTGTGTGGAGGCTGTTCTCTCTACTGTCCTGTGTGGAGGCTGTTCTCTCTACTGTCCTGTGTGGAGGCTGTTCTCTCTACTGTCCTGGATGGAGGCTGTTCTCTCTACTGTCCTGTGTGGAGGCTGTTCTCTCTACTGTCCTGTGTGGAGGCTGTTCTCTCTACTGTCCTGTGTGGAGGCTGTTCTCTCTACTGTCCTGTGTGGAGGCTGTTCTCTCTACTGTCCTGTGTGGAGGCTGTTCTCTCTACTGTCCTGTGTGGAGGCTGTTCTCTCTACTGTCCTGTGTGGAGGCTGTTCTCTCTACTGTCCTGTGTGGAGGCTGTTCTGTCCTGTGTGGAGGCTGTTCTCTCTACTGTCCTGTGTGGAGGCTGTTCTCTCTACTGTCCTGGATGGAGGCTGTTCTCTCTACTGTCCTGTGTGGAGGCTGTTCTCTCTACTGTCCTGTGTGGAGGCTGTTCTCTCTACTGTCCTGTGTGGAGGCTGTTCTCTCTACTGTCCTGTGTGGAGGCTGTTCTCTCTACTGTCCTGTGTGGAGGCTGTTCTCTCTACTGTCCTGTGTGGAGGCTGTTCTCTCTACTGTCCTGTGTGGAGGCTGTTCTCTCTACTGTCCTGTGTGGAGACTGTTCTCTCTACTGTCCTGTGTGGAGGCTGTTCTCTCTACTGTCCTGTGTGGAGGCTGTTCTCTCTACTGTCCTGTGTGGAGGCTGTTCTCTCTACTGTCCTGTGTGGAGGCTGTTCTCTCTACTGTCCTGTGTGGAGGCTGTTCTCTCTACTGTCCTGTGTGGGGGCTGTTCTCTCTACTGTCCTGTGTGGAGGCTGTTCTCTCTACTGTCCTGTGTGGAGGCTGTTCTCTCTACTGTCCTGTATGGAGGCTGTTCTCTCTACTGTCCTGGATGGAGGCTGTTCTCTCTACTGTCCTGTGTGGAGGCTGTTCTCTCTACTGTCCTGGATGGAGGCTGTTCTCTCTACTGTCCTGTGTGGAGGCTGTTCTCTCTACTGTCCTGTGTGGAGGCTGTTCTCTCTACTGTCCTGTGTGGAGGCTGTTCTCTCTACTGTCCTGTGTGGAGGCTGTTCTCTCTACTGTCCTGTGTGGAGGCTGTTCTCTCTACTGTCCTGTGTGGAGGCTGTTCTCTCTACTGTCCTGTGTGGAGGCTGTTCTCTCTACTGTCCTGTGTGGAGGCTGTTCTCTCTACTGTCCTGTGTGGAGGCTGTTCTCTCTACTGTCCTGTGTGGAGGCTGTTCTCTCTACTGTCCTGGATGGAGGCTGTTCTCTCTACTGTCCTGTGTGGAGGCTGTTCTCTCTACTGTCCTGTGTGGAGGCTGTTCTCTCTACTGTCCTGTGTGGAGGCTGTTCTCTCTACTGTCCTGTGTGGAGGCTGTTCTCTCTACTGTCCTGTGTGGAGGCTGTTCTCTCTACTGTCCTGTGTGGAGGCTGTTCTCTCTACTGTCCTGGGTGGAGGCTGTTCTCTCTACTGTCCTGTGTGGAGGCTGTTCTCTCTACTGTCCTGTGTGGGGGCTGTTCTCTCTACTGTCCTGTGTGGAGGCTGTTCTCTCTACTGTCCTGTGTGGAGGCTGTTCTCTCTACTGTCCTGTGTGGAGGCTGTTCTCTCTACTGTCCTGTGTGGAGGCTGTTCTCTCTACTGTCCTGTGTGGAGGCTGTTCTCTCTACTGTCCTGTGTGGAGGCTGTTCTCTCTACTGTCCTGGATGGAGGCTGTTCTCTCTACTGTCCTGGATGGAGGCTGTTCTCTCTACTGTCCTGTGTGGAGGCTGTTCTCTCTACTGTCCTGTGTGGAGGCTGTTCTCTCTACTGTCCTGTGTGGGGGCTGTTCTCTCTACTGTCCTGTGTGGAGGCTGTTCTCTCTACTGTCCTGTGTGGAGGCTGTTCTCTCTACTGTCCTGTGTGGAGGCTGTTCTCTCTACTGTCCTGTGTGGAGGCTGTTCTCTCTACTGTCCTGTGTGGAGGCTGTTCTCTCTACTGTCCTGTGTGGAGGCTGTTCTCTCTACTGTCCTGGATGGAGGCTGTTCTCTCTACTGTCCTGGATGGAGGCTGTTCTCTCTACTGTCCTGTGTGGAGGCTGTTCTCTCTACTGTCCTGTGTGGAGGCTGTTCTCTCTACTGTCCTGTGTGGAGGCTGTTCTCTCTACTGTCCTGTGTGGAGGCTGTTCTCTCTACTGTCCTGTGTGGAGGCTGTTCTCTCTACTGTCCTGTGTGGAGGCTGTTCTCTCTACTGTCCTGGATGGAGGCTGTTCTCTCTACTGTCCTGTGTGGAGGCTGTTCTCTCTACTGTCCTGTGTGGAGGCTGTTCTCTCTACTGTCCTGTGTGGAGGCTGTTCTCTCTACTGTCCTGTGTGGAGGCTGTTCTCTCTACTGTCCTGTGTGGAGGCTGTTCTCTCTACTGTCCTGGATGGAGGCTGTTCTCTCTACTGTCCTGGATGGAGGCTGTTCTCTCTACTGTCCTGTGTGGAGGCTGTTCTCTCTACTGTCCTGTGTGGAGGCTGTTCTCTCTACTGTCCTGGATGGAGGCTGTTCTCTCTACTGTCCTGTGTGGAGGCTGTTCTCTCTACTGTCCTGTGTGGAGGCTGTTCTCTCTACTGTCCTGTGTGGAGGCTGTTCTCTCTACTGTCCTGTGTGGAGGCTGTTCTCTCTACTGTCCTGTGTGGAGGCTGTTCTCTCTACTGTCCTGTGTGGAGGCTGTTCTCTCTACTGTCCTGTGTGGAGGCTGTTCTCTCTACTGTCCTGTGTGGAGGCTGTTCTCTCTACTGTCCTGTGTGGAGGCTGTTCTCTCTACTGTCCTGTGTGGAGGCTGTTCTCTCTACTGTCCTGTGTGGAGGCTGTTCTCTCTACTGTCCTGTGTGGAGGCTGTTCTCTCTACTGTCCTGTGTGGAGGCTGTTCTCTCTACTGTCCTGTGTGGAGGCTGTTCTCTCTACTGTCCTGGATGGAGGCTGTTCTCTCTACTGTCCTGCATGGAGGCTGTTCTCTCTACTGTCCTGGATGGAGGCTGTTCTCTCTACTGTCCTGTGTGGAGGCTGTTCTCTCTACTGTCCTGTGTGGAGGCTGTTCTCTCTACTGTCCTGTGTGGAGGCTGTTCTCTCTACTGTCCTGGATGGAGGCTGTTCTCTCTACTGTCCTGGATGGAGGCTGTTCTCTCTACTGTCCTGTGTGGAGGCTGTTCTCTCTACTGTCCTGGATGGAGGCTGTTCTCTCTACTGTCCTGGATGGAGGCTGTTCTCTCTACTGTCCTGTGTGGAGGCTGTTCTCTCTACTGTCCTGTGTGGAGGCTGTTCTCTCTACTGTCCTGTGTGGAGGCTGTTCTCTCTACTGTCCTGTGTGGAGGCTGTTCTCTCTACTGTCCTGTGTGGAGGCTGTTCTCTCTACTGTCCTGTGTGGAGGCTGTTCTCTCTACTGTCCTGTGTGGAGGCTGTTCTCCCTACTGTCCTGTGTGGAGGCTGTTCTCTCTACTGTCCTGTGTGGAGGCTGTTCTCTCTACTGTCCCGGATGGAGGCTGTTCTCTCTACTGTCCTGTGTGAAAGCTGTTCTCTCTACTGTCCTGTGTGGAGGCTGTTCTCTCTACTGTCCTGTGTGGAGGCTGTTCTCTCTACTGTCCTGTGTGGAGGCTGTTCTCTCTACTGTCCTGTGTGGAGGCTGTTCTCTCTACTGTCCTGGATGGAGGCTGTTCTCTCTACTGTCCTGTGTGGAGGCTGTTCTCTCTACTGTCCTGTGTGGAGGCTGTTCTCTCTACTGTCCTGTGTGGAGGCTGTTCTCTCTACTGTCCTGTGTGGAGGCTGTTCTCTCTACTGTCCTGTATGGAGGCTGTTCTCTCTACTGTCCTGTGTGGAGGCTGTTCTCTCTACTGTCCTGTGTGGAGGCTGTTCTCTCTACTGTCCTGTGTGGAGGCTGTTCTCTCTACTGTCCTGTGTGGAGGCTGTTCTCTCTACTGTCCTGTGTGGAGGCTGTTCTCTCTACTGTCCTGTGTGGAGGCTGTTCTCTCTACTGTCCTGGATGGAGGCTGTTCTCTCTACTGTCCTGTGTGGAGGCTGTTCTCTCTACTGTCCTGTGTGGAGGCTGTTCTCTCTACTGTCCTGTGTGGAGGCTGTTCTCTCTACTGTCCTGGATGGAGGCTGTTCTCTCTACTGTCCTGTGTGGAGGCTGTTCTCTCTACTGTCCTGTGGATGGAGGCTGTTCTCTCTACTGTCCTGTGTGGAGGCTGTTCTCTCTACTGTCCTGTGTGGAGGCTGTTCTCTCTACTGTCCTGTGTGGAGGCTGTTCTCTCTACTGTCCTGTGTGGAGGCTGTTCTCTCTACTGTCCCGGATGGAGGCTGTTCTCTCTACTGTCCTGTGTGGAGGCTGTTCTCTCTACTGTCCTGGATGGAGGCTGTTCTCTCTACTGTCCTGTGTGGAGGCTGTTCTCTCTACTGTCCTGTGTGGAGGCTGTTCTCTCTACTGTCCTGTGTGGAGGCTGTTCTCTCTACTGTCCTGTGTGGAGGCTGTTCTCTCTACTGTCCTGGATGGAGGCTGTTCCATCTACTGTCCTGTGTGGAGGCTGTTCTCTCTACTGTCCTGTGTGGAGGCTGTTCTCTCTACTGTCCTGTGTGGAGGCTGTTCTCTCTACTGTCCTGTGTGGAGGCTGTTCTGTCCTGGATGGGGGCTGTTCTCTCTACTGTCCTGGATGGAGGCTGTTCTCTCTACTGTCCTGTGTGGAGGCTGTTCTCTCTACTGTCCTGTGTGGAGGCTGTTCTCTCTACTGTCCTGTGTGGAGGCTGTTCTCTCTACTGTCCTGTGTGGGGGCTGTTCTCTCTACTGTCCTGGATGGAGGCTGTTCTCTCTACTGTCCTGTGTGGAGGCTGTTCTCTCTACTGTCCTGTGTGGAGGCTGTTCTCTCTACTGTCCTGTGTGGAGGCTGTTCTCTCTACTGTCCTGGATGGAGGCTGTTCCATCTACTGTCCTGTGTGGAGGCTGTTCTCTCTACTGTCCTGTGTGGAGGCTGTTCTCTCTACTGTCCTGTGTGGAGGCTGTTCTCTCTACTGTCCTGTGTGGGGGCTGTTCTCTCTACTGTCCTGGATGGAGGCTGTTCTCTCTACTGTCCTGTGTGGAGGCTGTTCTCTCTACTGTCCTGTGTGGAGGCTGTTCTCTCTACTGTCCTGTGTGGAGGCTGTTCTCTCTACTGTCCTGTGTGGAGGCTGTTCTCTCTACTGTCCTGTGTGGAGGCTGTTCTCTCTACTGTCCTGTGTGGAGGCTGTTCTCTCTTCGGTCCTGTGTGGAGGCTGTTCTCTCTACTGTCCTGTGTGGAGGCTGTTCTCTCTACTGTCCTGTGTGGAGGCTGTTCTCTCTTCTGTCCTGTGTGGAGGCTGTTCTCTCTACTGTCCTGTGTGGAGGCTGTTCTCTCTACTGTCCTGTGTGGAGGCTGTTCTCTCTTCTGTCCTGTGTGGAGGCTGTTCTCTCTACTGTCCTGTGTGGAGGCTGTTCTCTCTACTGTCCCGGATGGAGGCTGTTCTCTCTACTGTCCTGTGTGGAGGCTGTTCTCTCTACTGTCCTGGATGGAGGCTGTTCTCTCTACTGTCCTGTGTGGAGGCTGTTCTCTCTACTGTCCTGGATGGAGGCTGTTCTCTCTACTGCCCTGTGTGGAGGCTGTTCTCTCTACTGTCCTGTGTGGAGGCTGTTCTCTCTACTGTCCTGTGTGGAGGCTGTTCTCTCTACTGTCCTGTGTGGAGGCTGTTCTCTCTACTGTCCTGTGTGGAGGCTGTTCTCTCTACTGTCCTGGATGGAGGCTGTTCTCTCTACTGTCCTGTGTGGAGGCTGTTCTCTCTACTGTCCTGTGTGGAGGCTGTTCTCTCTACTGTCCTGTGTGGAGGCTGTTCTCTCTACTGTCCTGTGTGGAGGCTGTTCTCTCTACTGTCCTGTGTGGAGGCTGTTCTCTCTACTGTCCTGTGTGGAGGCTGTTCTCTCTACTGTCCTGTGTGGAGGCTGTTCTCTCTACTGTCCTGTGTGGAGGCTGTTCTCTCTACTGTCCTGTGTGGAGGCTGTTCTCTCTACTGTCCTGTGTGGAGGCTGTTCTCTCTACTGTCCCGGATGGAGGCTGTTCTCTCTACTGTCCTGTGTGGAGGCTGTTCTCTCTACTGTCCTGGATGGAGGCTGTTCTCTCTACTGTCCTGGATGGAGGCTGTTCTCTCTACTGTCCTGTGTGGAGGCTGTTCTCTCTACTGTCCTGTGTGGAGGCTGTTCTCTCTACTGTCCTGTGTGGAGGCTGTTCTCTCTACTGTCCTGTGTGGAGGCTGTTCTCTCTACTGTCCTGTGTGGAGGCTGTTCTCTCTACTGTCCTGTGTGGAGGCTGTTCTCTCTACTGTCCTGTGTGGAGGCTGTTCTCTCTACTGTCCTGTGTGGAGGCTGTTCTCTCTACTGTCCTGTGTGGAGGCTGTTCTCTCTACTGTCCTGTGTGGAGGCTGTTCTCTCTACTGTCCTGTGTGGAGGCTGTTCTCTCTACTGTCCTGGATGGAGGCTGTTCTCTCTACTGTCCTGTGTGGAGGCTGTTCTCTCTACTGTCCTGTGTGGAGGCTGTTCTCTCTACTGTCCTGTGTGGAGGCTGTTCTCTCTACTGTCCTGTGTCCTGTGTGGAGGCTGTTCTCTCTACTGTCCTGGATGGAGGCTGTTCTCTCTACTGTCCTGTGTGGAGGCTGTTCTCTCTACTGTCCTGGATGGAGGCTGTTCTCTCTACTGTCCTGTGTGGAGGCTGTTCTCTCTACTGTCCTGGATGGAGGCTGTTCTCTCTACTGTCCTGTGTGGAGGCTGTTCTCTCTACTGTCCTGTGTGGAGGCTGTTCTCTCTACTGTCCTGGATGGAGGCTGTTCTCTCTACTGTCCTGGATGGAGGCTGTTCTCTCTACTGTCCTGTGTGGAGGCTGTTCTCTCTACTGTCCTGTGTGGAGGCTGTTCTCTCTACTGTCCTGGATGGAGGCTGTTCTCTCTACTGTCCTGTGTGGAGGCTGTTCTCTCTACTGTCCCGGATGGAGGCTGTTCTCTCTACTGTCCCGGATGGAGGCATTTCTCTCTACTGTCCTGTGTGAAGGCTGTTCTCTCTACTGTCCCGGATGGAGGCTGTTCTCTCTACTGTCCTGTGTGGAGGCTGTTCTCTCTACTGTCCCGGATGGAGGCTGTTCTCTCTACTGTCCCGGATGGAGGCTGTTCTCTCTACTGTCCTGTGTGGAGGCTGTTCTCTCTACTGTCCTGTGTGGAGGCTGTTCTCTCTACTGTCCTGTGTGGAGGCTGTTCTCTCTACTGTCCTGTGTGGAGGCTGTTCTCTCTACTGTCCTGTGTGGAGGCTGTTCTCTCTACTGTCCTGTGTGGAGGCTGTTCTCTCTACTGTCCTGTGTGGAGGCTGTTCTCTCTACTGTCCTGTGTGGAGGCTGTTCTCTCTACTGTCCTGTGTGGAGGCTGTTCTCTCTACTGTCCTGTGTGGAGGCTGTTCTCTCTACTGTCCTGTGTGGAGGCTGTTCTCTCTACTGTCCTGTGTGGAGGCTGTTCTCTCTACTGTCCTGTGTGGAGGCTGTTCTCTCTACTGTCCTGTGTGGAGGCTGTTCTCTCTACTGTCCTGTGTGGAGGCTGTTCTCTCTACTGTCCTGTGTGGAGGCTGTTCTCTCTACTGTCCTGTGTGGAGGCTGTTCTCTCTACTGTCCTGGATGGAGGCTGTTCTCTCTACTGTCCTGGATGGAGGCTGTTCTCTCTACTGTCCTGTGTGGAGGCTGTTCTCTCTACTGTCCTGTGTGGAGGCTGTTCTCTCTACTGTCCTGTGTGGAGGCTGTTCTCTCTACTGTCCTGTGTGGAGGCTGTTCCATCTACTGTCCTGTGTGGAGGCTGTTCTCTCTACTGTCCTGTGTGGAGGCTGTTCTCTCTACTGTCCTGGATGGAGGCTGTTCTCTCTACTGTCCTGTGTGGAGGCTGTTCTCTCTACTGTCCTGGATGGAGGCTGTTCTCTCTACTGTCCTGGATGGAGGCTGTTCTCTCTACTGTCCTGGATGGAGGCTGTTCTCTCTACTGTCCTGGATGGAGGCTGTTCTCTCTACTGTCCTGTGTGGAGGCTGTTCTCTCTACTGTCCTGTGTGGAGGCTGTTCTCTCTACTGTCCTGGATGGAGGCTGTTCTCTCTACTGTCCTGTGTGGAGGCTGTTCTCTCTACTGTCCTGGATGGAGGCTGTTCTCTCTACTGTCCTGGATGGAGGCTGTTCTCTCTACTGTCCTGGATGGAGGCTGTTCTCTCTACTGTCCTGGATGGAGGCTGTTCTCTCTACTGTCCTGGATGGAGGCTGTTCTCTCTACTGTCCTGTGTGGAGGCTGTTCTCTCTACTGTCCTGGATGGAGGCTGTTCTCTCTACTGTCCTGGATGGAGGCTGTTCTCTCTACTGTCCTGTGTGGAGGCTGTTCTCTCTACTGTCCTGTGTGGAGGCTGTTCTCTCTACTGTCCTGTGTGGAGGCTGTTCTCTCTACTGTCCTGGATGGAGGCTGTTCCATCTACTGTCCTGTGTGGAGGCTGTTCTCTCTACTGTCCTGGATGGAGGCTGTTCTCTCTACTGTCCTGTGTGGAGGCTGTTCTCTCTACTGTCCTGTGTGGAGGCTGTTCTCTCTACTGTCCTGTGTGGAGGCTGTTCTCTCTACTGTCCTGTGTGGAGGCTGTTCTCTCTACTGTCCTGTGTGGAGGCTGTTCTCTCTACTGTCCTGGGTGGAGGCTGTTCTCTCTACTGTCCTGTGTGGAGGCTGTTCTCTCTACTGTCCTGTGTGGAGGCTGTTCTCTCTACTGTCCTGTGTGGAGGCTGTTCTCTCTACTGTCCTGGATGGAGGCTGTTCTCTCTACTGTCCTGTGTGGAGGCTGTTCTCTCTACTGTCCTGTGTGGAGGCTGTTCTCTCTACTGTCCTGGATGGAGGCTGTTCTCTCTACTGTCCTGTGTGGAGGCTGTTCTCTCTACTGTCCTGTGTGGAGGCTGTTCTCTCTACTGTCCTGGATGGAGGCTGTTCTCTCTACTGTCCTGTGTGGAGGCTGTTCTCTCTACTGTCCTGTGTGGAGGCTGTTCTCTCTACTGTCCTGTGTGGAGGCTGTTCTCTCTACTGTCCTGTGTGGAGGCTGTTCTCTCTACTGTCCTGTGTGGAGGCTGTTCTCTCTACTGTCCTGTGTGGAGGCTGTTCTCTCTACTGTCCTGTGTGGAGGCTGTTCCATCTACTGTCCTGTGTGGAGGCTGTTCTCTCTACTGTCCTGTGTGGAGGCTGTTCTCTCTACTGTCCTGTGTGGAGGCTGTTCTCTCTACTGTCCTGTGTGGAGGCTGTTCTCTCTACTGTCCTGTGTGGAGGCTGTTCTCTCTACTGTCCTGGATGGAGGCTGTTCTCTCTACTGTCCTGTGTGGAGGCTGTTCTCTCTACTGTCCTGGATGGAGGCTGTTCTCTCTACTGTCCTGGATGGAGGCTGTTCTCTCTACTGTCCTGGATGGAGGCTGTTCTCTCTACTGTCCTGGATGGAGGCTGTTCTCTCTACTGTCCTGGATGGAGGCTGTTCTCTCTACTGTCCTGTGTGGAGGCTGTTCTCTCTACTGTCCTGTGTGGAGGCTGTTCTCTCTACTGTATTGTGTGGAGGCTGTTCTCTCTACTGTCCTGGATGGAGGCTGTTCTCTCTACTGTCCTGTGTGGAGGCTGTTCTCTCTACTGTCCTGGATGGAGGCTGTTCTCTCTACTGTCCTGTGTGGAGGCTGTTCTCTCTACTGTCCTGTGTGGAGGCTGTTCTCTCTACTGTCCTGTGTGGAGGCTGTTCTCTCTACTGTCCTGTGTGGAGGCTGTTCTCTCTACTGTCCTGTGTGGAGGCTGTTCTCTCTACTGTCCTGTGTGGAGGCTGTTCTCTCTACTGTCCTGTGTGGAGGCTGTTCTCTCTACTGTCCTGTGTGGAGGCTGTTCTCTCTACTGTCCTGTGTGGAGGCTGTTCTCTCTACTGTCCTGTGTGGAGGCTGTTCTCTCTACTGTCCTGTGTGGAGGCTGTTCTCTCTACTGTCCTGTGTGGAGGCTGTTCTCTCTACTGTCCTGTGTGGAGGCTGTTCTCTCTACTGTCCTGTGTGGAGGCTGTTCTCTCTACTGTCCTGTGTGGAGGCTGTTCTCTCTACTGTCCTGGATGGAGGCTGTTCTCTCTACTGTCCTGTGTGGAGGCTGTTCTCTCTACTGTCCTGGATGGAGGCTGTTCTCTCTACTGTCCTGTGTGGAGGCTGTTCTCTCTACTGTCCTGGATGGAGGCTGTTCTCTCTACTGTCCTGGATGGAGGCTGTTCTCTCTACTGTCCTGGATGGAGGCTGTTCTCTCTACTGTCCTGGATGGAGGCTGTTCTCTCTACTGTCCTGGATGGAGGCTGTTCTCTCTACTGTCCTGTGTGGAGGCTGTTCTCTCTACTGTCCTGGATGGAGGCTGTTCTCTCTACTGTCCTGTGTGGAGGCTGTTCTCTCTACTGTCCTGTGTGGAGGCTGTTCTCTCTACTGTCCTGTGTGGAGGCTGTTCTCTCTACTGTCCTGTGTGGAGGCTGTTCTCTCTACTGTCCTGGATGGAGGCTGTTCTCTCTACTGTCCTGTGTGGAGGCTGTTCTCTCTACTGTCCTGTGTGGAGGCTGTTCTCTCTACTGTCCTGGATGGAGGCTGTTCTCTCTACTGTCCTGGATGGAGGCTGTTCTCTCTACTGTCCTGTGTGGAGGCTGTTCTCTCTACTGTCCTGTGTGGAGGCTGTTCTCTCTACTGTCCTGGATGGAGGCTGTTCTCTCTACTGTCCTGTGTGGAGGCTGTTCTCTCTACTGTCCTGTGTGGAGGCTGTTCTCTCTACTGTCCTGGATGGAGGCTGTTCTCTCTACTGTCCTGTGTGGAGGCTGTTCTCTCTACTGTCCTGTGTGGAGGCTGTTCTCTCTACTGTCCTGGATGGAGGTTGTTCTCTCTACTGTCCTGGATGGAGGCTGTTCTCTCTACTGTCCTGTGATGGAGGCTGTTCTCTCTACTGTCCTGTGTGGAGGCTGTTCTCTCTACTGTCCTGTGTGGAGGCTGTTCTCTCTACTGTCCTGGATGGAGGCTGTTCTCTCTACTGTCCTGTGTGGAGGCTGTTCTCTCTACTGTCCTGTGTGGAGGCTGTTCTCTCTACTGTCCTGTGTGGAGGCTGTTCTCTCTACTGTCCTGTGTGGAGGCTGTTCTCTCTACTGTCCTGTGTGGAGGCTGTTCTCTCTACTGTCCTGTGTGGAGGCTGTTCTCTCTACTGTCCTGTGTGGAGGCTGTTCTCTCTACTGTCCTGGATGGAGGCTGTTCTCTCTACTGTCCTGTGTGGAGGCTGTTCTCTCTACTGTCCTGTGTGGAGGCTGTTCTCTCTACTGTCCTGTGTGGAGGCTGTTCTCTCTACTGTCCTGTGTGGAGGCTGTTCTCTCTACTGTCCTGGATGGAGGCTGTTCTCTCTACTGTCCTGTGTGGAGGCTGTTCTCTCTACTGTCCTGGATGGAGGTTGTTCTCTCTACTGTCCTGTGTGGAGGCTGTTCTCTCTACTGTCCTGTGTGGAGGCTGTTCTCTCTACTGTCCTGGATGGAGGCTGTTCTCTCTACTGTCCTGTGTGGAGGCTGTTCTCTCTACTGTCCTGTGTGGAGGCTGTTCTCTCTACTGTCCTGTGTGGAGGCTGTTCTCTCTACTGTCCTGTGTGGAGGCTGTTCTCTCTACTGTCCTGTGTGGAGGCTGTTCTCTCTACTGTCCTGGATGGAGGCTGTTCTCTCTACTGTCCTGTGTGGAGGCTGTTCTCTCTACTGTCCTGTGTGGAGGCTGTTCTCTCTACTGTCCTAGGTGGAGGCTGTTCTCTCTACTGTCCTCGATGGAGGCTGTTCTCTCTACTGTCCTGTGTGGAGGCTGTTCTCTCTACTGTCCTGGGTGGAGGCTGTTCTCTCTACTGTCCTGTGTGGAGGCTGTTCTCTCTACTGTCCTGTGTGGAGGCTGTTCTCTCTACTGTCCTGTGTGGAGGCTGTTCTCTCTACTGTCCTGTGTGGAGGCTGTTCTCTCTACTGTCCTGGATGGAGGCTGTTCTCTCTACTGTCCTGTGTGGAGGCTATTCTCTCTACTGTCCTGTGTGGAGGCTGTTCTCTCTACTGTCCCGGATGGAGGCTGTTCTCTCTACTGTCCTGTGTGAAAGCTGTTCTCTCTACTGTCCTGTATGAAGGCTGTTCTCTCTACTGTCCTGTGTGGAGGCTGTTCTCTCTACTGTCCTGTGTGGAGGCTGTTCTCTCTACTGTCCTGTGTGGAGGCTGTTCTCTCTACTGTCCTGTGTGGAGGCTGTTCTCTCTACTGTCCTGTGTGGAGGCTGTTCTCTCTACTGTCCTGTGTGGAGGCTGTTCTCTCTACTGTCCTGTGTGGAGGCTGTTCTCTCTACTGTCCTGTGTGGAGGCTGTTCTCTCTACTGTCCTGTGTGGAGGCTGTTCTCTCTACTGTCCTGTGTGGAGGCTGTTCTCTCTACTGTCCTGTGTCCTGTGTGGAGGCTGTTCTGTCTACTGTCCTGTGTGGAGGCTGTTCTCTCTACTGTCTTGTGTGGAGGCTGTTCTCTCTACTGTCCTGTGTGGAGGCTGTTCTCTCTACTGTCCTGTGTGGAGGCTGTTCTCTCTACTGTCCTGGATGGAGGCTGTTCTCTCTACTGTCCTGGATGGAGGCTGTTCTCTCTACTGTCCTGGATGGAGGCTGTTCTCTCTACTGTCCTGTGTGGAGGCTGTTCTCTCTACTGTCCTGTGTGGAGGCTGTTCTCTCTACTGTCCTGGATGGAGGCTGTTCTCTCTACTGTCCTGTGTCCTGTGTGGAGGCTGTTCTCTCTACTGTCCTGTGTGGAGGCTGTTCTCTCTACTGTCCTGTGTGGAGGCTGTTCTCTCTACTGTCCTGGATGGAGGCTGTTCTCTCTACTGTCCTGTGTCCTGTGTGGAGGCTGTTCTCTCTACTGTCCTGTGTGGAGGCTGTTCTCTCTACTGTCCTGTGTGGAGGCTGTTCTCTCTACTGTCCTGTGTGGAGGCTGTTCTCTCTACTGTCCTGTGTGGAGGCTGTTCTCTCTACTGTCCTGTGTGGAGGCTGTTCTCTCTACTGTCCTCGATGGAGGCTGTTCTCTCTACTGTCCTGTGTGGAGGCTGTTCTCTCTACTGTCCTGTGTGGAGGCTGTTCTCTCTACTGTCCTGTGTGGAGGCTGTTCTCTCTACTGTCCTGTGTGGAGGCTGTTCTCTCTACTGTCCTGTGTCCTGTGTGGAGGCTGTTCTCTCTACTGTCCTGTGTGGAGGCTGTTCTCTCTACTGTCTTGTGTGGAGGCTGTTCTCTCTACTGTCCTGTGTGGAGGCTGTTCTCTCTACTGTCCTGTGTGGAGGCTGTTCTCTCTACTGTCCTGGATGGAGGCTGTTCTCTCTACTGTCCTGGATGGAGGCTGTTCTCTCTACTGTCCTGGATGGAGGCTGTTCTCTCTACTGTCCTGTGTGGAGGCTGTTCTCTCTACTGTCCTGTGTGGAGGCTGTTCTCTCTACTGTCCTGGATGGAGGCTGTTCTCTCTACTGTCCTGTGTCCTGTGTGGAGGCTGTTCTCTCTACTGTCCTGTGTGGAGGCTGTTCTCTCTACTGTCCTGTGTGGAGGCTGTTCTCTCTACTGTCCTGGATGGAGGCTGTTCTCTCTACTGTCCTGTGTCCTGTGTGGAGGCTGTTCTCTCTACTGTCCTGTGTGGAGGCTGTTCTCTCTACTGTCCTGTGTGGAGGCTGTTCTCTCTACTGTCCTGTGTGGAGGCTGTTCTCTCTACTGTCCTGTGTGGAGGCTGTTCTCTCTGCTGTCCTGTGTGGAGGCTGTTCTCTCTACTGTCCTCGATGGAGGCTGTTCTCTCTACTGTCCTGTGTGGAGGCTGTTCTCTCTACTGTCCTGTGTGGAGGCTGTTCTCTCTACTGTCCTGTGTGGAGGCTGTTCTCTCTACTGTCCTGTGTGGAGGCTGTTCTCTCTACTGTCCTGTGTGGAGGCTGTTCTCTCTACTGTCCTGTGTGGAGGCTGTTCTCTCTACTGTCCTGTGTGGAGGCTGTTCTCTCTACTGTCCTGTGTGGAGGCTGTTCTCTCTACTGTCCTGGATGGAGGCTGTTCTCTCTACTGTCCTGGATGGAGGCTGTTCTCTCTACTGTCCTGTGTGGAGGCTGTTCTCTCTACTGTCCTGGATGGAGGCTGTTCTCTCTACTGTCCTGGATGGAGGCTGTTCTCACTACTGTCCTGGATGGAGGCTGTTCTCTCTACTGTCCTGCGTGGAGGCTGTTCTCTCTACTGTCCTGTGTGGAGGCTGTTCTCTCTACTGTCCTGTGTGGAGGCTGTTCTCTCTACTGTCCTGTGTGGAGCTGTTCTCTCTACTGTCCTGTGTGGAGGCTGTTCTCTCTACTGTCCCGGATGGAGGCTGTTCTCTCTACTGTCCTGGATGGAGGCTGTTCTCTCTACTGTCCTGTGTGGAGGCTGTTCTCTCTACTGTCCTGTGTGGAGGCTGTTCTCTCTACTGTCCTGTGTGGAGACTGTTCTCTCTACTGTCCTGTGTGGAGGCTGTTCTCTCTACTGTCCTGTGTGGAGGCTGTTCTCTCTACTGTCCTGTGTGGAGGCTGTTCTCTCTACTGTCCTGTGTGGAGGCTGTTCTCTCTACTCTCCTGTGTCCTGTGTGGAGGCTGTTCTCTCTACTGTCCCGGATGGAGGCTGTTCTCTCTACTCTCCTGTGTGGAGGCTGTTCTCTCTACTGTCCTGTGTGGAGGCTGTTCTCTCTACTGTCCTGTGTGGAGGCTGTTCTCTCTACTGTCCTGTGTGGAGGCTGTTCTCTCTACTGTCCTGTGTGGAGGCTGTTCTCTCTACTGTCCTGTGTGGAGGCTGTTCTCTCTACTGTCCTGTGTGGAGGCTGTTCTCTCTACTGTCCTGTGTGGAGGCTGTTCTCTCTACTGTCCTGTGTGGAGGCTGTTCTCTCTACTGTCCTGTGTGGAGGCTGTTCTCTCTACTGTCCTGGATGGAGGCTGTTCTCTCTACTCTCCTGTGTGGAGGCTGTTCTCTCTACTGTCCTGTGTGGAGGCTGTTCTCTCTACTGTCCTGTGTGGAGGCTGTTCTCTCTACTCTCCTGTGTGGAGGCTGTTCTCTCTACTGTCCTGTGTGGAGGCTGTTCTCTCTACTGTCCTGTGTGGAGGGTGTTCTCTCTACTGTCCTGTGTGGAGGCTGTTCTCTCTACTGTCCTGGATGGAGGCTGTTCTCTCTACTGTCCTGTGTGGAGGCTGTTCTCTCTACTGTCCTGTGTGGAGGCTGTTCTCTCTACTGTCCTGTGTGGAGGCTGTTCTCTCTACTGTCCTGTGTGGAGGGTGTTCTCTCTACTGTCCTGTGTGGAGGCTGTTCTCTCTACTGTCCTGTGTGGAGGCTGTTCTCTCTACTGTCCTGTGTGGAGGCTGTTCTCTCTACTGTCCTGTGTGGAGGCTGTTCTCTCTACTGTCCTGTGTGGAGGCTGTTCTCTCTACTGTCCTGTGTGGAGGCTGTTCTCTCTACTGTCCTGTGTGGAGGCTGTTCTCTCTACTGTCCTGTGTGGAGGCTGTTCTCTCTACTGTCCTGGATGGAGGCTGTTCTCTCTACTGTCCTGCGTGGAGGCTGTTCTCTCTACTGTCCTGTGTGGAGGCTGTTCTCTCTACTGTCCTGTATGGAGGCTGTTCTCTCTACTGTCCTGTATGGAGGCTGTTCTCTCTACTGTCCTGGATGGAGGCTGTTCTCTCTACTGTCCTGTGTGGAGGCTGTTCTCTCTACTGTCCTGTGTGGAGGCTGTTCTCTCTACTGTCCTGTGTGGAGGCTGTTCTCTCTACTCTCCTGTGTCCTGTGTGGAGGCTGTTCTCTCTACTGTCCTGTGTGGAGGCTGTTCTCTCTACTGTCCTGTGTGGAGGCTGTTCTCTCTACTGTCCTGTGTGGAGGCTGTTCTCTCTACTGTCCTGTGTGGAGGCTGTTCTCTCTACTGTCCTGTGTGGAGGCTGTTCTCTCTACTGTCCTGTGTGGAGGCTGTTCTCTCTACTGTCCTGTGTGGAGGCTGTTCTCTCTACTGTCCTGTGTGGAGGCTGTTCTCTCTACTGTCCTGTGTGGAGGCTGTTCTCTCTACTGTCCTGGATGGAGGCTGTTCTCTCTACTGTCCTGTGTGGAGGCTGTTCTCTCTACTGTCCTGTGTGGAGGCTGTTCTCTCTACTGTCCTGTGTGGAGGCTGTTCTCTCTACTGTCCTGTGTGGAGGCTGTTCTCTCTACTGTCCTGTGTGGAGGCTGTTCCATCTACTGTCCTGTGTGGAGGCTGTTCTCTCTACTGTCCTGTGTGGAGGCTGTTCTCTCTACTCTCCTGTGTGGAGGCTGTTCTCTCTACTGTCCTGTGTGGAGGCTGTTCTCTCTACTGTCCTGTGTGGAGGCTGTTCTCTCTACTGTCCTGTGTGGAGGCTGTTCTCTCTACTGTCCTGTATGGAGGCTGTTCTCTCTACTGTCCTGTGTGGAGGCTGTTCTCTCTACTGTCCTGTGTGGAGGCTGTTCTCTCTACTGTCCTGTATGGAGGCTGTTCTCTCTACTGTCCTGTGTGGAGGCTGTTCTCTCTACTGTCCTGTGTGGAGGCTGTTCTCTCTACTGTCCTGTGTGGAGGCTGTTCTCTCTGCTGTCCTGTGTGGAGGCTGTTCTCTCTACTGTCCTGTGTGGAGGCTGTTCTCTCTACTGTCCTGTGTGGAGGCTGTTCTCTCTACTGTCCTGTGTGGAGGCTGTTCTCTCTACTGTCCTGTGTGGAGGCTGTTCTCTCTACTGTCCTGGATGGGGGCTGTTCTCTCTACTGTCCTGTGTGGAGGCTGTTCTCTCTACTGTCCTGTGTGGAGGCTGTTCTCTCTACTGTCCTGGATGGAGGCTGTTCTCTCTACTGTCCTGTGTGAAGGCTGTTCTCTCTACTGTCCTGTGTGGAGGCTGTTCTCTCTACTGTCCTGTGTGGAGGCTGTTCTCTCTACTGTCCTGTGTGGAGGCTGTTCTCTCTACTGTCCTGTGTGGAGGGTGTTCTCTCTACTGTCCTGTGTGGAGGGTGTTCTCTCTACTGTCCTGTGTGGAGGCTGTTCTCTCTACTGTCCTGTGTGGAGGCTGTTCTCTCTACTGTCCTGGATGGAGGCTGTTCTCTCTACTGTCCTGCGTGGAGGCTGTTCTCTCTACTGTCCTGTGTGGAGGCTGTTCTCTCTACTGTCCTGGATGGAGGCTGTTCTCTCTACTGTCCTGTGTGGAGGCTGTTCTCTCTACTGTCCTGTGTGGAGGCTGTTCTCTCTACTGTCCTGTGTGGAGGCTGTTCTCTCTACTGTCCTGGATGGAGGCTGTTCTCACTACTGTCCTGGATGGAGGCTGTTCTCTCTACTGTCCTGCGTGGAGGCTGTTCTCTCTACTGTCCTGTGTGGAGGCTGTTCTCTCTACTGTCCTGTGTGGAGACTGTTCTCTCTACTGTCCTGTGTGGAGGCTGTTCCTCTCTACTGTCCTGTGTGGAGGCTGTTCTCTCTACTGTCCTGTGTGGAGGCTGTTCTCTCTACTGTCCTGTGTGGAGGCTGTTCTCTCTACTCTCCTGTGTCCTGTGTGGAGGCTGTTCTCTCTACTGTCCCGGATGGAGGCTGTTCTCTCTACTCTCCTGTGTGGAGGCTGTTCTCTCTACTGTCCTGTGTGGAGGCTGTTCTCTCTACTGTCCTGTGTGGAGGCTGTTCTCTCTACTGTCCTGTGTGGAGGCTGTTCTCTCTACTGTCCTGTGTGGAGGCTGTTCTCTCTACTGTCCTGTGTGGAGGCTGTTCTCTCTACTGTCCTGTGTGGAGGCTGTTCTCTCTACTGTCCTGTGTGGAGGCTGTTCTCTCTACTGTCCTGTGTGGAGGCTGTTCTCTCTACTGTCCTGTGTGGAGGCTGTTCTCTCTACTGTCCTGTGTGGAGGCTGTTCTCTCTACTGTCCTGTGTGGAGGCTGTTCTCTCTACTGTCCTGTATGGAGGCTGTTCTCTCTACTGTCCTGGATGGAGGCTGTTCTCTCTACTGTCCTGTGTGGAGGCTGTTCTCTCTACTGTCCTGGATGGAGGCTGTTCTCTCTACTGTCCTGTGTGGAGGCTGTTCTCTCTACTGTCCTGTGTGGAGGCTGTTCTCTCTACTGTCCTGTGTGGAGGCTGTTCTCTCTACTGTCCTGTGTGGAGGCTGTTCTCTCTACTGTCCTGTGTGGAGGCTGTTCTCTCTACTGTCCTGTGTGGAGGCTGTTCTCTCTACTGTCCTGGATGGAGGCTGTTCTCTCTACTGTCCTGTGTGGAGGCTGTTCTCTCTACTGTCCTGGATGGAGGCTGTTCTCTCTACTGTCCTGTGTGGAGGCTGTTCTCTCTACTGTCCTGTGTGGAGGCTGTTCTCTCTACTGTCCTGTGTGGAGGCTGTTCTCTCTACTGTCCTGGATGGAGGCTGTTCTCTCTACTGTCCTGTGTGGAGGCTGTTCTCTCTACTGTCCTGTGTGGAGGCTGTTCTCTCTACTGTCCTGTGTGGAGGCTGTTCTCTCTACTGTCCTGTGTGGAGGCTGTTCTCTCTACTGTCCTGTGTGGAGGCTGTTCTCTCTACTGTCCTGTGTGGAGGCTGTTCTCTCTACTGTCCTGTGTGGAGGCTGTTCTCTCTACTGTCCTGTGTGGAGGCTGTTCTCTCTACTGTCCTGTGTGGAGGCTGTTCTCTCTACTGTCCTGTGTGGAGGCTGTTCTCTCTACTGTCCTGGATGGAGGCTGTTCTCTCTACTGTCCTGTGTGGAGGCTGTTCTCTCTACTGTCCTGTGTGGAGGCTGTTCTCTCTACTGTCCTGTGTGGAGGCTGTTCTCTCTACTGTCCTGTGTGGAGGCTGTTCTCTCTACTGTCCTGTGTGGAGGCTGTTCTCTCTACTGTCCTGTGTGGAGGCTGTTCTCTCTACTGTCCTGTGTGGAGGCTGTTCTCTCTACTGTCCTGTGTGGAGGCTGTTCTCTCTACTGTCCTGTGTGGAGGCTGTTCTCTCTACTGTCCTGTGTGGAGGCTGTTCTCTCTACTGTCCTGTGTGGAGGCTGTTCTCTCTACTGTCCTGGATGGAGGCTGTTCTCTCTACTGTCCTGGATGGAGGCTGTTCTCTCTACTGTCCCGGGTGGAGGCTGTTCTCTCTACTGTCCTGTGTGGAGGCTGTTCTCTCTACTGTCCTGTGTGGAGGCTGTTCTCTCTACTGTCCTGTGTGGAGGCTGTTCTCTCTACTGTCCTGTGTGGAGGCTGTTCTCTCTACTGTCCTGTGTGGAGGCTGGTCTCTCTACTGTCCTGTGTGGAGGCTGTTCTCTCTACTGTCCTGTGTGGAGGCTGTTCTCTCTACTGTCCTGTGTGGAGGCTGTTCTCTCTACTGTCCTGTGTGGAGGCGGTTCTCTCTACTGTCCTGTATGGAGGCTGTTCTCTCTACTGTCCTGGATGGAGGCTGTTCTCTCTACTGTCCTGTGTGGAGGCTGTTCTCTCTACTGTCCTGTGTGGAGGCTGTTCTCTCTACTGTCCCGGATGGAGGCTGTTCTCTCTACTGTCCTGTGTGGAGGCTGTTCTCTCTACTGTCCTGTGTGAAAGCTGTTCTCTCTACTGTCCTGTGTGGAGGCTGTTCTCTCTACTGTCCTGTGTGGAGGCTGTTCTCTCTACTGTCCTGTGTGGAGGCTGTTCTCTCTACTGTCCTGTGTGGAGGCTGTTCTCTCTACTGTCCTGTGTGGAGGCTGTTCTCTCTACTGTCCCGTATGGAGGCTGTTCTCTCTACTGTCCTGTGTGGAGGCTGTTCTCTCTACTGTCCTGGATGGAGGCTGTTCTCTCTACTGTCCTGTGTGGAGGCTGTTCTCTCTACTGTCCTGTGTGGAGGCTGTTCTCTCTACTGTCCTGTGTGGAGGCTGTTCTCTCTACTGTCCTGTGTGGAGGCTGTTCTCTCTACTGTCCTGGATGGAGGCTGTTCTCTCTACTGTCCCGGGTGGAGGCTGTTCTCTCTACTGTCCTGTGTGGAGGCTGTTCTCTCTACTGTCCTGTGTGGAGGCTGTTCTCTCTACTGTCCTGTGTGGAGGCTGTTCTCTCTACTGTCCTGTGTCCTGTGTGGAGGCTGTTCTCTCTACTGTCCTGTGTGGAGGCTGTTCTCTCTACTGTCCTGTGTGGAGGCTGTTCTCTCTACTGTCCTGTGTGGAGGCTGTTCTCTCTACTGTCCTGTGTGGAGGCTGTTCTCTCTACTGTCCTGTATGGAGGCTGTTCTCTCTACTGTCCTGTGTGGAGGCTGTTCTCTCTACTGTCCTGTGTGGAGGCTGTTCTCTCTACTGTCCTGTATGGAGGCTGTTCTCTCTACTGTCCTGTGTGGAGGCTGTTCTCTCTACTGTCCTGGATGGAGGCTGTTCTCTCTACTGTCCTGTGTGGAGGCTGTTCTCTCTACTGTCCTGTGTGGAGGCTGTTCTCTCTACTGTCCTGATGGAGGCTGTTCTCTCTACTGTCCTGTGTGGAGGCTGTTCTCTCTACTGTCCTGTGTGGAGGCTGTTCTCTCTACTGTCCTGTGTGGAGGCTGTTCTCTCTACTGTCCTGTGTGGAGGCTGTTCTCTCTACTGTCCTGTGTGGAGGCTGTTCTCTCTACTGTCCTGTGTGGAGGCTGTTCTCTCTACTGTCCTGGATGGAGGCTGTTCTCTCTACTGTCCTGTGTGGAGGCTGTTCTCTCTACTGTCCTGTGTGGAGGCTGTTCTCTCTACTGTCCTGTGTGGAGGCTGTTCTCTCTACTGTCCTGTGTGGAGGCTGTTCTCTCTACTGTCCTGGATGGAGGCTGTTCTCTCTACTGTCCTGTGTGGAGGCTGTTCTCTCTACTGTCCTGTGTGGAGGCTGTTCTCTCTACTGTCCTGTGTGGAGGCTGTTCTCTCTACTGTCCTGTGTGGAGGCTGTTCTCTCTACTGTCCTGTGTGGAGGCTGTTCTCTCTACTGTCCTGTGTGGAGGCTGTTCTCTCTACTGTCCTGTGTGGAGGCTGTTCTCTCTACTGTCCTGTGTGGAGGCTGTTCTCTCTACTGTCCTGTGTGGAGGCTGTTCTCTCTACTGTCCTGTGTGGAGGCTGTTCTCTCTACTGTCCTGTGTGGAGGCTGTTCTCTCTACTGTCCTGTGTGGAGGCTGTTCTCTCTACTGTCCTGTGTGGAGGCTGTTCTCTCTACTGTCCTGTGTGGAGGCTGTTCTCTCTACTGTCCTGTGTGGAGGCTGTTCTCTCTACTGTCCTGTGTGGAGGCTGTTCTCTCTACTGTCCTGTGTGGAGGCTGTTCTCTCTACTGTCCTGTGTGGAGGCTGTCTACTGTCCTGTATGGAGGCTGTTCTCTCTACTGTCCTGTGTGGAGGCTGTTCTCTCTACTGTCCTGTGTGGAGGCTGTTCTCTCTACTGTCCTGTGTGGAGGCTGTTCTCTGTCTGGAGGCTGTCTACTGTCCTGTGGAGGCTGTTCTCTCTACTGTCCTGTGTGGAGGCTGTTCTCTCTACTGTCCTGTGTGGAGGCTGTTCTCTCTACTGTCCTGTGTGGAGGCTGTTCTCTCTACTGTCCTGTGTGGAGGCTGTTCTCTCTACTGTCCTGGATGGAGGCTGTTCTCTCTACTGTCCTGTGTGGAGGCTGTTCTCTCTACTGTCCTGTGTGGAGGCTGTTCTCTCTACTGTCCTGATGGAGGCTGTTCTCTCTACTGTCCTGTGTGGAGGCTGTTCTCTCTACTGTCCTGTGTGGAGGCTGTTCTCTCTACTGTCCTGTGTGGAGGCTGTTCTCTCTACTGTCCTGGATGGAGGCTGTTCTCTCTACTGTCCTGTGTGGAGGCTGTTCTCTCTACTGTCCTGTGTGGAGGCTGTTCTCTCTACTGTCCTGTGTGGAGGCTGTTCTCTCTACTGTCCTGTGTGGAGGCTGTTCTCTCTACTGTCCTGTGTCTACTGTATGGAGGCTGTTCTCTCTACTGTCCTGTGTGGAGGCTGTTCTCTCTACTGTCCTGTGTGGAGGCTGTTCTCTCTACTGTCCTGTGTGGAGGCTGTTCCTGTATGGAGGCTGTTCTCTCTACTGTCCTGTGTGGAGGCTGTTCTCTCTACTGTCCTGTGTGGAGGCTGTTCTCTCTACTGTCCTGTGTGGAGGCTGTTCTCTCTACTGTCCTGTGTGGAGGCTGTTCTCTCTACTGTCCTGTGTGGAGGCTGTTCTCTCTACTGTCCTGTGTGGAGGCTGTTCTCTCTACTGTCCTGTGTGGAGGCTGTTCTCTCTACTGTCCTGTGTGGAGGCTGTTCTCTCTACTGTCCTGTGTGGAGGCTGTTCTCTCTACTGTCCTGTGTGGAGGCTGTTCTCTCTACTGTCCTGTGTGGAGGCTGTTCTCTCTACTGTCCTGTGTGGAGGCTGTTCTCTCTACTGTCCTGTGTGGAGGCTGTTCTCTCTACTGTCCTGTGTGGAGGCTGTTCTCTCTACTGTCCTGTGTGGAGGCTGTTCTCTCTACTGTCCTGTGTGGAGGCTGTTCTCTCTACTGTCCTGTGTGGAGGCTGTTCTCTCTACTGTCCTGTGTGGAGGCTGTTCTCTCTACTGTCCTGGATGGAGGCTGTTCTCTCTACTGTCCTGTGTGGAGGCTGTTCTCTCTACTGTCCTGTGTGGAGGCTGTTCTCTCTACTGTCCTGTGTGGAGGCTGTTCTCTCTACTGTCCTGTGTGGAGGCTGTTCTCTCTACTGTCCTGTGTGGAGGCTGTTCTCTCTACTGTCCTGTGTGGAGGCTGTTCTCTCTACTGTCCTGGATGGAGGCTGTTCTCTCTACTGTCCTGTGTGGAGGCTGTTCTCTCTACTGTCCTGTGTGGAGGCTGTTCTCTCTACTGTCCTGTGTGGAGGCTGTTCTCTCTACTGTCCTGTGTGGAGGCTGTTCTCTCTACTGTCCTGTGTGGAGGCTGTTCTCTCTACTGTCCTGTGTGGAGGCTGTTCTCTCTACTGTCCTGTGTGGAGGCTGTTCTCTCTACTGTCCTGTGTGGAGGCTGTTCTCTCTACTGTCCTGTGTGGAGGCTGTTCTCTCTACTGTCCTGTGTGGAGGCTGTTCTCTCTACTGTCCTGTGTGGAGGCTGTTCTCTCTACTGTCCTGTGTGGAGGCTGTTCTCTGTCTACTGTCCTGTGTCCTGTATGGAGGCTGTTCTCTCTACTGTCCTGTGTCCTGTATGGAGGCTGTTCTCTCTACTGTCCTGTGTGGAGGCTGTTCTCTCTACTGTCCTGTGTGGAGGCTGTTCTCTCTACTGTCCTGTGTCCTGTGTGGAGGCTGTTCTCTCTACTGTCCTGTGTGGAGGCTGTTCTCTCTACTGTCCTGTGTGGAGGCTGTTCTCTCTACTGTCCTGTGTGGAGGCTGTTCTCTCTACTGTCCTGTGTCCTGTATGGAGGCTGTTCTCTCTACTGTCCTGTGTGGAGGCTGTTCTCTCTACTGTCCTGTGTGGAGGCTGTTCTCTCTACTGTCCTGTGTGGAGGCTGTTCTCTCTACTGTCCTGTGTGGAGGCTGTTCTCTCTACTGTCCTGTGTGGAGGCTGTTCTCTCTACTGTCCTGTGTCCTGTATGAAGGCTGTTCTCTCTACTGTCCTGTGTGGAGGCTGTTCTCTCTACTGTCCTGTGTGGAGGCTGTTCTCTCTACTGTCCTGTGTGGAGGCTGTTCTCTCTACTGTCCTGTGTGGAGGCTGTTCTCTCTACTGTCCTGTGTGGAGGCTGTTCTCTCTACTGTCCTGTGTGGAGGCTGTTCTCTCTACTGTCCTGTGTGGAGGCTGTTCTCTCTACTGTCCTGTGTGGAGGCTGTTCTCTCTACTGTCCTGTGTGGAGGCTGTTCTCTCTACTGTCCTGGATGGAGGCTGTTCTCTCTACTGTCCTGTGTGGAGGCTGTTCTCTCTACTGTCCTGGATGGAGGCTGTTCTCTCTACTGTCCTGTGTGGAGGCTGTTCTCTCTACTGTCCTGTGTGGAGGCTGTTCTCTCTACTGTCCTGTGTGGAGGCTGTTCTCTCTACTGTCCTGTGTGGAGGCTGTTCTCTCTACTGTCCTGTGTGGAGGCTGTTCTCTCTACTGTCCTGGATGGAGGCTGTTCTCTCTACTGTCCTGTATGGAGGCTGTTCTCTCTACTGTCCTGTGTGGAGGCTGTTCTCTCTACTGTCCTGTGTGGAGGCTGTTCTCTCTACTGTCCTGTGTGGAGGCTGTTCTCTCTACTGTCCTGTATGGAGGCTGTTCTCTCTACTGTCCTGTGTGGAGGCTGTTCTCTCTACTGTCCTGTGTGGAGGCTGTTCTCTCTACTGTCCTGTGTGGAGGCTGTTCTCTCTACTGTCCTGTGTGGAGGCTGTTCTCTCTACTGTCCTGTGTGGAGGCTGTT
>NW_027005859.1:85114-95114 GCF_036934945.1 Oncorhynchus masou masou | reverse complement strand
GTATTGCTGTGTTGCTTAGGGAACAGAGTGACTTAGGGAACAGATTGACTTAGGGAACAGAGTGGCTTAGGGAACAGAGTGACTTAGGGAACAGATTGACTTAGGGAACAGAGTGACTTAGGGAACAGAGTGACTTAGGGAACAGAGTGACTTAGGGAACAGAGTGACTTAGGGAACAGAGTGACTTAGGGAACAGAGTGACTTAGGGAACAGAGTGACTTAGGGAACAGAGTGACTTAGGGAACAGAGTGACTTAGGGAACAGAGTGGCTTAGGGAACAGAGTGGCTTAGGGAACAGAGTGACTTAGGGAACAGAGTGACTTAGGGAACAGAGTGACTTAGGGAACAGAGTGACTTAGGGAACAGAGTGGCTTAGGGAACAGAGTGGCTTAGGGAACAGAGTGGCTTAGGGAACAGAGTGACTGGGGAGTGACTTAGGGAACAGAGTGACTTAGGGAACAGAGTGACTGGGGAGTGACTTAGGGAACAGAGTGACTTAGGGAACAGAGTGGCTTAGGGAACAGGGTGACTTAGGGAACAGAGTGGCTTAGGGAACAGAGTGGCTTAGGGAACAGAGTGACTTAGGGAACAGAGTGACTTAGGGAACAGAGTGGCTTAGGGAACAGAGTGACTTAGGGAACAGAGTGACTTAGGGAACAGAGTGACTTAGGGAACAGAGTGACTTAGGGAACAGGGTGGCTTAGGGAACAGAGTGACTTAGGGAACAGAGTGACTGGGGAGTGACTTAGGGAACAGAGTGGCTTAGGGAACAGAGTGACTTAGTGAACAGAGTGGCTTAGGGAGCAGAGTGACTTAGTGAACAGAGTGACTGGGGAGTGACTTAGGGAACAGAGTGGCTTAGGGAACAGAGTGACTTAGGGAACAGAGTGGCTTAGGGAACAGAGTGGCTTAGGGAACAGGGTGGCTTAGGGAGCAGAGTGACTTAGGGAACAGAGTGGCTTAGGGAACAGAGTGGCTGGGGAGTGACTTAGGGAACAGAGTGGCTTAGGGAACAGAGTGACTGGGGAGTGACTTAGGGAACAGAGTGACTGGGGAGTGGCTTAGGGAACAGAGTGGCTTAGGGAACAGAGTGACTTAGGGAACAGAGTGACTTAGGGAACAGAGTGGCTTAGGGAACAGAGTGGCTTAGGGAACATAGTGACTGAGGGAACAGAGTGACTTATTAGGGAACAGAGTGACTTAGGGAACAGAGTGGCTTAGGGAACAGAGTGACTTAGGGAACAGAGTGGCTTAGGGAACAGAGTGACTTATTAGGGAACAGAGTGGCTGAGGGAACAGAGTGGCTTAGGGAACAGAGTGGCTTAGGGAACAGAGTGGCTTAGGGAACAGAGTGGCTGGGGAGTGACTTAGGGAACAGAGTGGCTTAGGGAACAGAGTGGCTGGGGAGTGACTTAGGGAACAGAGTGGCTGGGGAGTGACTTAGGGAACAGAGTGACTTAGGGAACAGAGTGACTGGGGAGTGACTTAGGGAACAGAGTGACTTAGGGAACAGAGTGGCTTAGGGAACAGAGTGGCTTAGGGAACAGAGTGGCTTAGGGAACAGGGTGACTTAGGGAACAGAGTGGCTTAGGGAGTGACTTAGGGAACAGAGTGGCTTAGGGAACAGAGTGACTTAGGAAACAGAGTGACTTAGGGAACAGAGTGGCTTAGGGAACAGAGTGGCTTAGGGAACAGAGTGGCTTAGGGAACAGAGTGACTTAGGGAACAGAGTGACTGGGGAGTGACTTAGGGAACAGAGTGGCTTAGGGAACAGAGTGACTTAGGAAACAGAGTGACTTAGGGAACAGAGTGGCTTAGGGAACAGAGTGGCTTAGGGAGTGACTTAGGGAACAGAGTGGCTTAGGGAACAGAGTGGCTTAGGGAACAGAGTGACTTAGGGAACAGAGTGACTTAGGGAACAGAGTGACTTAGGGAGCAGAGTGACTTAGTGAACAGAGTGACTGGGGAGTGGCTTAGGGAACAGAGTGGCTTAGGGAACAGAGTGGCTTAGGGAACAGAGTGGCTTAGGGAACAGAGTGACTGGGGAGTGACTTAGGGAACAGAGTGGCTTAGGGAACAGAGTGGCTTAGGGAGCAGAGTGGCTTAGGGAACAGAGTGACTTAGGGAACAGAGCGGCTTAGGGAACAGAGTGGCTTAGGGAGTGACTTATTAGGGAACAGAGTGACTGGGGAGTGGCTTAGGGAACAGAGTGACTGGGGAGTGACTTAGGGAACAGAGTGACTTAGGGAACAGATTGACTTAGGGAGTGACTTAGGGAACAGAGTGGCTTAGGGAACAGAGTGGCTTAGGGAACAGAGTGGCTTAGGGAACAGAGTGACTTAGGGAACAGAGTGACTTAGGGAACAGAGTGGCTTAGGGAACAGAGTGGCTTAGGGAACAGAGTGGCTTAGGGAACAGAGTGACTTAGGGAACAGAGTGGCTTAGGGAACAGAGTGACTTATTAGGGAACAGAGTGACTTAGGGAACAGAGTGACTTAGGGAACAGGGTGACTTAGGGAACAAGAGTGACTTATTAGGGAACAGGGTGACTTAGGGAACAAGAGTGACTTATTAGGGAACAGAGTGACTTATGAGGGAACAGAGTGACTTATTAGGGAACAGAGTGACTTAGGGAACAGAGTGACTTATGAGGGAACAGAGTGACTTATTAGGGAACAGAGTGACCTCTACTGGACAGAGAAGGAACTGCAGGGAGGGAGAGCCAGACGGAGGGGGAAACCTACTAGAGGTTCTAACAGCTGCACACATGAAGTAACACTCATGTTGTGACGTGAAGAGTGTAGTATTGTCTTGTATACTAGTGGCGGAGGCGTATTAATGGTCTCCTCTGGTACAGATGCATTTCCCAACAGGTTGGTGTTTTAGTGCTTAAATAACCTAGACGACTGATGGTTTGTAACAGCGTCTCTCAGGACCTCGTCCCTGATGTCTGGTTCTTCCTAGATGACTCGGTTGAACTCTGACTCTCCGTACTGCAGATCTCAGTATTGCCTGTTGAGGCGTTACTAGCGTGTGTGATCAATGTATCTGATCATTGTGTTTGATGGGACACTCAGTCGTGGACTAATAAGGAACGGAGGAATCAATGGGCCCAGTTGACACACAGACAGACTTCCCCTTCCTTCTCTCCCTCCCTCCATACCTCTCTCCCTCCCTCCATACCTCTCTCCCTCCCTCCATACCTCTCTCCCTCCCTCCATGCCTCTCTCCCTCCCTCCATACCTCTCTCCCTCCCTCCATACCTCTCTCCCTCCCTCCATACCTCTCTCCCTCCCTCCATGCCTCTCTCCCTCCCTCCATGCCTCTCTCCCTCCCTCCATACCTCTCTCCCTCCCTCCATACCTCTCTCCCTCCCTCCATACCTCTCTCCCTCCCTCCATGCCTCTCTCCCTCCCTCCATGCCTCTCTCCCTCCCTCCATGCCTCTCTCCCTCCCTCCATGCCTCTCTCACTCCCTCCATACCTCTCTCCCTCCCTCCATACCTCTCTCCCTCCCTCCATGCCTCTCTCCCTCCCTCCATGCCTCTCTCCCTCCCTCCATGCCTCTCACCCTCCCTCCATGCCTCTCTCTCCCTCCCTCCATGCCTCTCTCCCTCCCTCCATGCCTCTCTCCCTCCCTCCATACCTCTCTCCCTCCCTCCATGCCTCTCTCCCTCCCTCCATGCCTCTCTCTCCCTCCCTCCATACCTCTCTCCCTCCCTCCATGCCTCTCTCCCTCCCTCCATACCTCTCTCCCTCCCTCCATACCTCTCTCCCTCCCTCCATACCTCTCTCCCTCCCTCCATGCCTCTCTCCCTCCCTCCATACCTCTCTCCCTCCCTCCATACCTCTCTCCCTCCCTCCATACCTCTCTCCCTCCCTCCATGCCTCTCTCCCTCCCTCCATGCCTCTCTCCCTCCCTCCATGCCTCTCTCCCTCCCTCCATGCCTCTCTCCCTCCCTCCATACCTCTCTCCCTCCCTCCATACCTCTCTCCCTCCCTCCATGCCTCTCTCCCTCCCTCCATGCCTCTCTCCCTCCCTCCATGCCTCTCACCCTCCCTCCATGCCTCTCTCCCTCCCTCCATGCCTCTCTCCCTCCCTCCATACCTCTCTCACTCCCTCCATACCTCTCTCCCTCCCTCCATACCTCTCTCCCTCCCACCATACCTCTCTCCCTCCCTCCATACCTCTCTCCCTCCCTCCCTTCCTATCTCTCTATCTCCCTGCCTCCCTCCATATCTCCCTCCTTTCCTTCCTCCCTTCCTCTCTATCTCCCTCCATATCTCTCTATCCCCATATCTCCCTCCCTACCTTCCTATCTCTCTCCCTATCTCGCTATCTCCCTGCCTCCATCCCTCCATATCTTCCTTCCTTCCTTCCTTTCTTCCTCCCTCCATATCTCCCTCCCTCCTTATCTCCCTCCCCCCCTCCCTCCCTGCCTCCCTTCCTTCCTTCCTCCCTCCATATCTCCCTCCCCCCTCCCTCCCTTCCTCCCTCCCTCCCTTCCTTCCTTCCTTCCTTCCTTCCTTCCTTCCTTCCTCCCTCCCTGCCTCCCTCCCCCCCTCCCTCCCTTCCTTCCTCCCTCCCTCCCTCTATCTCCCTCCATCTAACTGTAACTGCTATGCGTAGTGACTCAGTAGAACTGAAGAGGATATTAAACAGAGAGACATCCTAAACGAGGCCGTACTGCAGCACGCAGTACTACTGCAGTACGCACCAGAGACTATATCCATACACTTCAACTGAAATAATCTCTCTATTACACAGCCCTCAATGACTCCCTTATCATCATATCTGTCACACTTCCCTCATCTGTTTTCAGAAGCTCTGTAGCTCACACAGATAAAGAGAGAGAGAAAGAGACAGAAAGAGAGAGAGAGAGAGAGATAGAAAGAGAGAGAGAGGGAGAGAGATATTGTATATTATCTACCTCACTTGCTTTGGTAATGTTAACACATGTTTCCCATGCCAATAAAGCCCCTTGTATTGAATTGAGAGAGGGGTAGAGAGAGAGAGGTAGAGGGGTAGAGAGAGAGAGGTAGAGAGAGAGAGAGAGAGCTAGAGAGAGAGAGAGAGAGAGAGGTAGAGAGAGAGAGAGAGAGAGAGAGAGAGAGAGTTAGAGAGAGAGAGAGAGAGAGAGAGAGAGAGAGAGAGAGAGAGGTAGACATGGAGAGAGAGAGGTAGAGGTAGAGAGAGGGGGTAATTTTTAGCCCCAATAATGATTCACTAAATAGGAAATGTCTGGAGTCCTAGTGAGAGTCTAGTGCTGTGGGGTGTTATGGGATATGGAGTCCAAGTGAGAGTCTAGTACTGTGGGGTGTTATGGGATATGGAGTCCTAGTGAGAGTCGAGTGCTGTGGGCTGTTATGGGATATGGAGTCCAAGTGAGAGTCTAGTGCTGTGGGGTGTTATGGGATATGGAGTCCTAGTGAGAGTCGAGTGCTGTGGGGTGTTATGGGATATGGAGTCCTAGTGAGAGTCGAGTGCTGTGGGGTGTTATGGGAAATGGAGTCCTAGTGAGAGTCTAGTGCTGTGGGATATGGAGTCCAAGTGAGAGTCTAGTGCTGTGGGATATGGAGTCCAAGTGAGAGTCTAGTACTGTGGGGTGTTATGGGATATGGAGTCCTAGTGAGAGTCTAGTGCTGTGTGGTGTTATGGGATATGGAGTCCTAGTGAGAGTCTAGTGCTGTGGGGTGTTATGGGATATGGAGTCCAAGTGAGAGTCTAGTGCTGTGGGCTGTTATGGGATATGGAGTCCAAGTGAGAGTCGAGTGCTGTGGGGTGTTATGGGATATGGAGTCCTAGTGAGAGTCTAGTGCTGTGGGGTGTTATGGGAAATGGAGTCCAAGTGAGAGTCTAGTGTTATGGGATATGGAGTCCTAGTGAGAGTCTAGTGCTGTGGGGTGTTATGGGATATGGAGTCCTAGTGAGAGTCTAGTGCTGTGGGGTGTTATGGGATATGGAGTCCTAGTGAGAGTCTAGTGTTATGGGATATGGAGTCCAAGTGAGAGTCTAGTGCTGTGGGAATTGGAGTCCTAGTGAGAGTCTAGTGCTGTGGGGTGTTATGGGATATGGAGTCCTAGTGAGATTCTAGTGCTGTGGGGTGTTATGGGATATGGAGTCCTAGTGAGAGTCTAGTGCTGTGTGGTGTTATGGGAATTGGAGTCCTAGTGAGAGTCTAGTGCTGTGTGGTGTTATGGGAATTGGAGTCCTAGTGAGAGTCTAGTGCTGTGGGGTGTTATGGGATATGGAGTCCAAGTGAGAGTTGAGTGCTGTGGGATATAAAGTCCAAGTGAGAGTCTAGTGCTGTGGGGTGTTATGGGATATGGAGTCCTAGTGAGAGTCTAGTGCTGTGGGGTGTTATGGGATATGGAGTCCAAGTGAGAGTCTAGTGCTGTGGGATATAAGTCCAAGTGAGAGTCTAGTGCTGTGGGGTGTTATGGGATATGGAGTCCAAGTGAGAGTCTAGTGCTGTGGGGTGTAATGGGATATGGAATCCTAGTGAGAGTCTAGTGCTGTGGGGTGTTATGGAATATGGAGTCCTAGTGAGAGTCTAGTGCTGTGGGGTGTTGTGGGATATGGAGTCCAAGTGAGAGTCTAGTGCTGTGGGCTGTTATGGGATATGGAGTCCTAGTGAGAGTCTAGTGCTGTGGGGTGTATGGGATATATCCAAGTGAGAGTCTAGTGCTGTGGGGTGAGTCCTAGTGAGAGTCTAGTGCTGTGTGCTGTTATGGGATATGGAGTCCTAGTGAGAGTCTAGTGCTGTGTGGTGTTATGGGATATGGAGTCCTAGTGAGAGTCTAGTGCTGTGGGGTGTTATGGGATATGGAGTCCAAGTGAGAGTCTAGTGCTGTGTGGGATATAAAGTCCAAGTGAGAGTCTAGTGCTGTGGGGTGTTATGGGATATGGAGTCCTAGTGAGAGTCTAGTGCTGTGGGGTGTTATGGGATATGGAGTCTAGTGAGACTCTGTTTGATTGGTAATTGGATGTAATTCATGGGATATCTTTCTTGAGAGTCTATCTGTGTGGTGTTTCCCTGGAGTCCTCTTCCTATCCTGTGGTGTTATCTTCCTGGAGTCCCTGAGAGTCTAGTGCTGTGGGGTGTTATGGGATATCCCTGACATTTTCTCTGCATTTGATTGGTAATTGGATGTAATTCCCTTTCTTTCTATCCCTTCCTCCCTCCCTTCCTATCCTTCCTATCTTCCTTCCCTCCCTCCATCTTCTTCCTCCCCTCCCTCTCCCTTCCTCCCTCCCCCTCCCTCCCCTCCTCCCTCCCTTCCCCCCTTCCCTCCCCCGCTCTTCCTCCCTCCCCCTTCCTCCCTCTCCCCCTCTTCTCCCCCTCCTCCCCCTCCCCTCTCCCTCCCCTCCCTCCCTCTCTCTCCTCCCCTTCCCCCTCCCCGCTCTCTCCTTCCCCCTCCCTCTCTCTTCCCTCCCTCCCTCTCCCTTCCTCCCTCCCTCCTCTCTCTCCTTCCCCTCCTCCCTCCCTCCCCCCTCACTCCCTTCTCTCTCACCCCCCCTCCCCCTCTCTCCCCCTCCCTCTCCCCCTCTCTCCCTCCCTGGACAGTCTATGTGGGGTCCTGGTCGGGTCCAGGCAGACAGATGTGGAGCTACATTTGTCACGTTCAACAGCAGACTAATTGCTAAACAAAAGGTGCTGGCGTGTCCTATTCCTCCCTTGTAAATCTTTTACAGCACAGGGGCCATTCTCCCAGATAGTTAAGTGGCTAATTATAAAAGGATCAGACTAAGGACCTGATAACAGGAGAGGAGATGAGAGGAGGAGGAGGAGGAGAGGAGAGGAGGAGGAGGGGAGGAGGAGGGAGGAGAGGAGGGAGGAGGAGGAGAGGAGGAGGAGGGAGGAGGAGAGGAGGAGGGGAGGAGGAGAGGGAGGGAGGGAGGAGGGAGGGAGAGGAGGAGGAGGAGGGAGGGAGGGAGGGAGGAGGGAGGGAGGGGAGGAGAGGAGAGGAGGGGAGGAGGGAGGAGGAGGAGGGAGAGGAGGAGGGGAGAGGAGGGAGGAGAGGGAGGGAGAGGAGGGAGGGGGAGGGGAGGGAGGGAGGGGAGGGGGAGGAGGGGAGAGGAGGAGGGAGAGGGAGAGGAGAGGAGGAGGAGAGAGGAGGAGGAGGAGGGGAGGGAGGAGGAGGGAGGGAGGGAGGAGGAGGAGGAGGGAGAGGGGAGAGGAGAGGAGAGGGAGGAGGGAGAGGGGAGGAGGGAGGAGGGAGAGGAGAGGAGAGGGGAGAGGAGAGGGAGGAGGAGAGGAGGGGAGAGGGGAGGGGAGAGGAGAGAGGGAGAGGGAGAGGGGAGGAGAGGAGGAGGAGGGAGGAGGGGAGGGAGAGGAGAGGAGAGGAGAGGGAGAGGAGAGGGAGGAGGAGGAGGAGAGGAGAGGAGGGAGAGGGGAGGAGGAGGGGAGAGGAGAGGGAGGAGGGAGGAGGAGAGGAGAGGGAGAGGAGGAGAGGAGGGAGGAGAGGAGAGGGAGAGGAGAGGAGGGGGAGAGGGGAGGGAGAGGGGAGGGGGAGGGAGGGGGAGGGAGGGGAGGGAGAGGAGAGGAGAGGGAGAGGGAGAGGAGAGGAGAGGGAGAGGAGAGGAGGGGGAGGGGAGAGGAGAGGAGGAGGGAGAGGAGAGGAGGAGGAGGGAGAGGAGAGGAGAGGAGAGGAGAGGGAGAGGAGGAGAGGAGGAGAGGGAGAGGGAGGAGAGGAGGGAGAGGAGGGAGGAGAGGGGGGAGAGGAGGAGAGGAGGGGGAGGAGAGGGAGAGGGAGGGGGAGGGAGAGGGAGGGGAGGGGAGAGGAGAGGGGAGAGGGAGAGAGGAGGGAGAGGGAGGAGGGAGAGGAGGAGAGAGGAGAGGGAGGAGGAGAGGGAGAGGAGGAGGGAGGGAGGAGGAGAGGAGAGGAGAGGAGAGGGAGGAGGAGGGAGGAGAGGAGAGGAGGGAGGGAGGAAGGGAGAGGGAGGGGGGAGGGGAGGGAGGAGAGGGGAGGGAGGGGGAGGGGGGAGGGGGAGGGGGAGAGGAGAGGGGAGAGGAGAGGAGAGGAGAGGGGAGAGGGGAGGAGAGGGGAGGAGAGGAGGAGGGGGGAGGGGGGGAGGAGGAGAGGAGAGGGGAGGGAGGGGAGGAGAGAGAGGGAGGGAGGAGGAGGAGGAGGAGAGGAGGAGAGGAGAGGGAGGAGGAGGAGGAGAGGAGGAGGAGAGGGAGAGGAGAGGAGGAGGAGGAGAGGGAGAGGAGAGGAGAGGAGGAGGAGGGGAGAGGAGAGGGAGGAGAGGAGAGGGAGGAGGGAGAGGAGAGGAGAGGGAGGAGAGGAGAGGAGAGGGGAGGGAGGAGGGGAGGGGAGGGGGGAGGAGGGAGGGGAGGGGGAGGGAGAGGGAGGGAGAGGGAGAGGGAGAGGAGAGAGGGAGGAGGGAGGAGGAGGGGAGAGGAGAGGGAGGAGGGAGAGGAGGAGGAGGGGAGAGGGAGAGGAGGGGAGGAGAGGGGAGGAGGAGGAGAGGAGAGGGGGAGAGGAGAGGGAGGAGAGGAGAGGGGAGGGAGGAGAGGAGGAGAGGAGAGGAGAGGAGAGGAGAGGAGAGGAGAGGGAGAGGAGAGGAGGGAGGGGAGGGGAGGGAGAGGAGAGAGGAGAGGGGAGAGGGGAGGGAGAGGGGAGGGGGAGGGGAGAGGGAGGAGAGGACAGGAGGGAGGAGGGGAGGGGGGAGGGGGAGGGGAGGGGAGGGGAGGGAGGGGAGGGGAGGGGGGAGGAGAGGGAGAGGAGGGGAGGAGAGGACAGGGAGAGGACAGGAGAGGGAGGGGGAGAGGGAGGGGAGAGAAGGAGAGGGACAGGAGAGGAGGGGAGGGAGGAGAGGAGAGGGAGGGAGGGAGAAGGAGGGGAGGGAGGAGAGGAGGAGGAGGAGGAGGAGGGAGGAGAGGAGAGGAGGAGAGGGAGGGAGGAGGAGGAGGGGAGGAGAGGAGAGGGAGGAGGAGAGGGAGGAGAGGAGAGAGGAGGAGGGAGAGGAGAGGAGAGGAGAGTAGTAGAGGAGGGAG
>NW_027005859.1:77614-80114 GCF_036934945.1 Oncorhynchus masou masou | reverse complement strand
CTCTCCCCTTCCCTCCCTCTCTCTCCATCCCTCTCTCTCCTTCCCTCCCTCTCTCCCCTTCCCTGACACCCTCTCTCTCCTTCCCTCCCTCTCCTTCCCCTGTCTCTGACCTTCCCTCTCTCTCCTTCCCTATGACACCCCTCTCTCTCCTTCCCTCCCTCTCCTTCCCCTCTCTCCTTCCCTCTCTCTCCTTCCCTCCCTCTTTCTCTCTCTCGCTCTCTCTCTCTCTCTCTCTCTCTCACCTCCTTCCCTCCCTCTCTCTTCTTCCCAAAGACAAGCATTGTCATATAGAATTGCATAAAGTGAGTGTGGAAGAGAAGAACAAGGACCATGAAGACTGTTATGACACCACTATGAAGACTGTTATGACACCACTATGATACCACTATGAAGACTGTCATAACACCACTATGACACCACTATGAAGACTGTTATGACACCACTATGAACACTGTTATGACACCACTATAAAACCACTATGAAGACTGTTATGACACCACTATGAAGACTGTTATGACACCACTATGAAGACTGTTATGACACCACTATGAAGACTGTTATGACACCACTATGAAGACTGTTATGACACCACTATGAAGACTGTTATGACACCACTATGAAGACTGTTATGACACCACTATGAAGACTGTTATGACACCACTATGAAGACTGTTATGACACCACTATGAAGACTGTTATGATACCACTATGAAGACTGTTATAACACCACTATGACACCACTATGAAGACTGTTATGACACCACTATGAAGACTGTTATGACACCATTATGACTGTGCATGTCAGAGCAAAATCCCAACCATGAGGTTGATGGAATTGTCTGTAGAGCTCTGAGACAGTATTGTGGAAACTGATCTTGGAAAGGGTACCAAAATACACCCAAGAACACAGAGGCCTCCATCACTCTTAAATGGAAGACGTTTGGGACCACCAAGACTCCTCTTAGAGCTGGCCGCACGGCCAAACTGAGCAATCGGGGGAGAAGGGCCTTGGTCAGGAAACTTGGTCCCAAAAGGCACCCTATTCCCTATATAGTGCACTATTTTAGACCAGAACCCTATAGAACCCTATTCCCTATATAGTGCACTACTTTAGACCAGAGCCCTATAGAACCCTATTCCCTATATAGTGCATTACTTTAGACCAGGGCCCTATAGAACCCTATTCCCTATATAGTGCACTACTTTAGACCAGGGCCCTATAGAACCCTATTCCCTATATAGTGCACTACTTTAGACCAGAGCCCTATAGAACCCTATTCCCTATATAGTGCACTACTTTAGACCAGAGCCCTATAGAACCCTATTCCCTATATAGTACACTACTTTAGACCAGAGCCCTATAGAACCCTATTCCCTATATATTTTGCACTACTTTAGACCAGAGCCCTATAGAACCCTATTCCCTATATAGTGCACTACTTTAGACCAGGGCCCTATAGAACCCTATTCCCTATATAGTGCACTACTTTAGACCAGAGCCCTATAGAACCCTATTCCCTATATAGTGCACTACTTTAGACCAGAGCCCTATAGAACCCTATTCCCTATATAGTGCACTACTTTAGACCAGAGCCCTACAGAATCCTATTCCCTGTATAGTGCACTACTTTAGATCCGAGCCCTATAGAAAGTAGTGCCCTATGTAGGTATTAGGGTGCCATTTGGGACGAACATATATTTTTATTCTGGAAACAGTTTGGTGAGGGATATTATTTAAATGAATCCCCTTAGGGCGAGATATTCTGAGATACTTTACAGAGGATGAGAATTTATACTCCTACACAGAGAGTCGTGGGAACGGTAAGATAGAGTCATGGGCTCCACACACAGAAAGCCATGGGAACGGTAAACAGGTCTTCTCTTCCTGTTAGACACTGTGGAACGGTAAACAGGTCTTCTCTTCCTGTTAGACGCTGTGGAACGGTAAACAGGTCTTCTCTTCCTGTTAGACACTGTGGAACGGTAAACAGGTCTTCTCTTCCTGTTAGACGCTGTGGAACGGTAAACAGGTCTTCTTCTCTTCCTGTTAGACACTGTGGAACGGTAAACAGGTCTTCTTCTCTTCCTGTTAGACACTGTGGAACGGTAAACAGGTCTTCTTCTCTTCCTGTTAGACACTGTGGAACGGTAAACAGGTCTTCTTCTCTTCTTGTTAGACACTGTGGAACGGTAAACAGGTCTTCTCTTCCTGTTAGATGCTGTGGAACGGTAAACAGGTCTTCTTCTCTTCCTGTTAGACACTGTGGAACGGTAAACAGGTCTTCTTCTCTTCCTGTTAGACACTGTGGAACGGTAAACAGGTCTTCTTCTCTTCCTGTTAGACACTGTGGAACGGTAAACAGGTCTTCTTCTCTTCCTGTTAGACACTGTGGAACGGTAAACAGGTCTTCTTCTCTTCCTGTTAGACGCTGTGGAACGGTAAACAGGTCTTCTCTTCCTGTTAGACACTGTGGAACGGTAAACAGGTCTTCTTCTCTTC
>NW_027005859.1:65114-70114 GCF_036934945.1 Oncorhynchus masou masou | reverse complement strand
GTCTGGGTCATTAATATCCTGGTTTACAGTCATCTCTGGGAGAATGGCCCTCTGTGTCTGGGTCATTAATATCCTGGTTTACAGTCATCTCTGGGAGAATGGCCCTCTGTGTCTGGGTCATTAATATCCTGGTTTACAGTCATCTCTGGGAGAATGGCCCTCTGTGTCTGGGTCATTAATATCCTGGTTTACAGTCATCTCTGGGAGAATGGCCCTCTGTGTCTTGGTCATTAATATCCAATGTCACAGGAAGGCCATAAAGATCATCAAGGACATCAACCACCCGAGCCACTGCCTGTTCACCCCGCTATCATCCAGAAGGCGAGGTCAGTACAGGTGCATCAAAGCTGGGACCGAGAGACTGAAAAACAGCTTCTATCTCAAGGCCATCAGACTGTTAAACAGCCACCACTAACATTGAGTGGCTGCTGCCAACACACTGACACTGACTCAACTCCAGCCACTTTAATAATGGGAATTGATGGGAAATGTTGTAAATATATCACTAGCCACTTTGAACAATGCTACCTTATATAATGTTACTTACCCTACATTATTCATCTCATATGCATACGTATATACTATATATACGTATATACAAGGGTCTATTGGGATGACCAGGGTCTACATGATGACCAGGGTCTACATGATGACCAGGGTCTATAGGGATGACCAGGGTCTATAGGGATGACCAGGGTCTATAGGGATGACCAGGGTCTATAGGGATGACCAGGGTCTATAGGGACGACCAGGGTCTATACTGATGACCAGGGTCTATACTGATTACCAGGGTCTATAGGGATGACCAGGGTCTATAGGGATGACCAGGGTCTATAGTGATGACCAGGGTCTATAGGGATGACCAGGGTCTACATGATGACCAGGGTCTATAGGGATGACCAGGGTCTATAGGGATGACCAGGGTCTACATGATGACCAGGGTCTACATGATGACCAGGGTCTATAGGGATGACCAGGGTCTATAGGGATGACCAGGGTCTATAGGGATGACCAGGGTCTATAGGGATGACCAGGGTCTATAGGGACGACCAGGGTCTACATGATGACCAGGGTCTATACTGATTACCAGGGTCTATAGGGATGACCAGGGTCTATAGGGATGACCAGGGTCTATAGTGATGACCAGGGTCTATAGGGATGACCAGGGTCTATACTGATGACCAGGGTCTACATGATGACCAGGGTCTATAGGGATGACCAGGGTCTATAGGGATGACCAGGGTCTACATGATGACCAGGGTCTACATGATGACCAGGGTCTATAGGGATGACCAGGGTCTATAGGGATGACCAGGGTCTATAAGGATTACCAGGGTCTATACTGATGACCAGGGTCTATAAGGATGACCAGGGTCTATACTGATGACCAGGGTCTACATGATGACCAGGGTCTATAGGGATGACAAGGGTCTACAGGGATGACCAGGGTCTATAGGGATGACCAGGGTCTACATGATGACCAGGGTCTACATGATGACCAGGGTCTATAGGGATGACCAGGGTCTATTGGGATGACCAGGGTCTATAGGGATGACCAGGTTCTACATGATGACCAGGGTCTATTGGGATGACCAGGGTCTATAGGGATGACCAGGGTCTATAGGGATGACCAGGGTCTACATGATGACCAGGGTCTACATGATGACCAGGGTCTATAGGGATGACCAGGGTCTACATGATGACCAGGGTCTACAAGATGACCAGGGTCTATAGGGATGACCAGGGTCTACATGATGACCAGGGTCTACATGATGACCAGGGTCTACATGATGACCAGGGTCTACATGATGACCAGGGTCTATAGGGATGACCAGGTTCTACATGATGACCAGGGTCTATAGGGATGACCAGGGTCTATTGGGATGACCAGGGTCTATAGGGATGACCAGGTTCTACATGATGACCAGGGTCTATTGGGATGACCAGGGTCTATAGGGATGACCAGGGTCTACATGATGACCAGGGTCTACATGATGACCAGGGTCTATAGGGACGACCAGGGTCTATAGGGATGACCAGGGTCTATAAGGATTACCAGGGTCTATAGGGATGACCAGGGTCTATACTGATGACCAGGGTCTACATGATGACCAGGGTCTATTGGGATGACCAGGGTCTATAGGGATGACCAGGTTCTACATGATGACCAGGGTCTATTGGGATGACCAGGGTCTATAGGGATGACCAGGGTCTACATGATGACCAGGGTCTACATGATGACCAGGGTCTATAGGGACGACCAGGGTCTATAGGGATGACCAGGGTCTATAGGGATGACCAGGGTCTATACTGATGACCAGGGTCTACATGATGACCAGGGTCTACATGATGACCAGGGTCTATTGGGATGACCAGGGTCTATAGGGATGACCAGGATCTATTGGGATGACCAGGTTCTACATGATGACCAGGGTCTATAGGGATGACCAGGTTCTACATGATGACCAGGGTCTATAGGGATGACCAGGGTCTATTGGGATGACCAGGGTCTATAGGGATGACCAGGTTCTACATGATGACCAGGGTCTATTGGGATGACCAGGGTCTATAGGGATGACCAGGGTCTACATGATGACCAGGGTCTACATGATGACCAGGGTCTATAGTGATGAACAGGGTCTATAGGGATGACCAGGGTCTACATGATGACCAGGGTCTACATGATGACCAGGGTCTATAGGGATGACCAGGGTCTACATGATGACCATCATAGATGACCATCATGACTGTGTTATATCCATCTATATTATATAGAGACTGTGTTATATCATCTATATTATATAGAGACTGTGTTATATCATCTATATTATATAGAGACTGTGTTATATCCATCTATATTATATAGAGACTGTGTTATAACCATCTATATTATATAGAGACGGTGTTATAACCATCATAGAGACTGTGTTTTATCCATCTATATTATATAGAGACTGTGTTATATCATCTATATTATATAGAGACTGTGTTATAACCATCTATATTATATAGAGACTGTGTTATAACCATCTATATTATATAGAGACTGTGTTATATCATCTATATTATATAGAGACTGTGTTATATCATCTATATTATATAGAGACTGTGTTATAACCATCTATATTATATAGAGACTGTGTTATAACCATCTATATTATATAGAGACTATGTTATAACCATCTATATTATATAGAGACTGTGTTATAACCATCATAGAGACTGTGTTATATCCATCTATATTTTATAGAGACTGTTATAACCATCTATATTATATAGAGACTGTGTTATAATCATCATAGAGACTGTGTTATAACCATCTATATTATATAGAGACTGTGTTATAACCATCTATATTATATAGAGACTGTGTTATATCCATCTATATTATATAGAGACTGTGTTATAACCATCTATATTATATAGAGACTGTGTTATAACCATTTATATTATATAGAGACTGTGTTATAACCATCTATATTATATAGAGACTGTGTTATAACCATCTATATTATATAGAGACTGTGTTATAACCATCTATATTATATAGAGACTGTGTTATAACCATCTATATTATATAGAGACTGTGTTATATCCATCTATATTATATAGAGACTGTGTTATAACCATCTATATTATATAGAGACTGTGTTATAACCATCTATATTATATAGAGACTGTGTTATAACCATCTATATTATATAGAGACTGTGTTATAATCATCATAGAGACTGTGTTATAACCATCTATATTATATAGAGACTGTGTTATAACCATCTATATTATATAGAGACTGTGTTATAACCATCAGAGACTGTGTTATATCCATCTATATTATATAGAGACTGTTATAACCATCTATATTATATAGAGACTGTGTTATAACCATCTATATTATATAGAGACTGTGTTATAATCATCATAGAGACTGTGTTATAACCATCTATATTATATAGAGACTGTGTTATAACCATCTATATTATATAGAGACTGTGTTATATCCATCTATATTATATAGAGACTGTGTTATAACCATCATAGAGACTGTGTTATAACCATTTATATTATATAGAGACTGTGTTATAACCATCTATATTATATAGAGACGGTGTTATAACCATCTATATTATATAGAGACTGTGTTATAACCATCTATATTATATAGAGACTGTGTTATAACCATCTATATTATATAGAGACTGTGTTATATCCATCTATATTATATAGAGACTGTGTTATAACCATCTATATTATATAGAGACTGTGTTATAACCATCTATATTATATAGAGACTGTGTTATAACCATCTATATTATATAGAGACTGTGTTATAACCATCTATATTATATCGAGACTGTGTTATATCCATCTATATTATATAGAGAATGTGTTATAACCATCATAGAGACTGTGTTTTATCCATCTATATTATATAGAGACTGTGTTATAACTGTTACATTTACATTTAAGTCATTTAGCAGACGCTTTTATCCAGAGCGACTTACAAATTGGTGAATTCACCTTATGACATCCAGTGGAACAGCCACTTTACAATAGTGCATCTAAATCATTTAAGGGGGGGGGGACGCAGTGCCCTTGTTTGGGTGTAGGGCCTGATCAGAGCCTGGAGGTACTGCGGTGCCGTTCCCCTCACAGCTCCGTAGGCAAGCACCATGGTCTTGTAGCGGATGCGAGCTTCAACTGGAAGCCAGTGGAGAGAGCGGAGGAGCGAGGTGACGTGAGAGAACTTGGGAAGGTTGAACACCAGACGGGCTGCGGCGTTCTGGATGAGTTGTAGGGGTTTAATGGCACAGGCAGGAGCCCAGCCAACAGCGAGTTGCAGTAATCCAGACGGGAGATGACAAGTGCCTGGATTAGGACCTGCGCCGCTTCCTGTGTGAGGCAGGGCGTACTCTGCGGATGTTGTAGAGCATGAACCTACAGGAACGGGCCACCGCCTTGATGTTGTTGAGAACGACAGGGTGTTGTCCAGGATCACG
>NW_027005859.1:42500-57114 GCF_036934945.1 Oncorhynchus masou masou | reverse complement strand
TACTGTCCTCGATGGAGGCTGTTCTCTCTACTGTCCTGTGTGGAGGCTGTTCTCTCTACTGTCCTGGATGGAGGCTGTTCTCTCTACTGTCCTGTGTGGAGGCTGTTCTCTCTACTGTCCTGTGTGGAGGCTGTTCTCTCTACTGTCCTGTGTGGAGGCTGTTCTCTCTACTGTCCTGTGTGGAGGCTGTTCTCTCTACTGTCCTGTGTGGAGGCTGTTCTCTCTACTGTCCTGTGTGGAGGCTGTTCTCTCTACTGTCCTGTGTGGAGGCTGTTCTCTCTACTGTCCTGTGTGGAGGCTGTTCTCTCTACTGTCCTGTGTGGAGGCTGTTCTCTCTACTGTCCTGTGTGGAGGCTGTTCTCTCTACTGTCCTGGATGGAGGCTGTTCTCTCTACTGTCCTGGATGGAGGCTGTTCTCTCTACTGTCCTGGATGGAGGCTGTTCTCTCAACCGGAGGGAGAGGGAGAGGGAGAGGGAGAGAATGGGAGAGAGAGAATGTGAGAGAATGGGATAGAGGGGGGGAGAATGGGACAGAGAGACTGGGAGAGAGAGACAGAGACAGAGAGAGACAGAGAGAGAGAGAGACAGAGAGAGAGATAGAGAGAGACAGAGAGAGACAGAGAGAGAGAGACAGAGAGAGAGAGACAGAGAGAGAGAGAGAGAGAGAGACAGAGAGAGAGCGAGAGAGAGGGAGAGAGAGAGATAGAGAGAGACAGAGAGACATTAACATGTACCTGTTGTACCAACAGCTGTGTAGAGTCCCTACTGTCTGCCTCGGGCTCTGACTGACAGGTCGCGCTGTAACACTGTAGCGTTTGATCAGGGTTGTCACAGGAACGTATCTTCTATCTGCTGCTCACCTCTATCACAGACTTTTGTTTAGGGTTCAAAGTCGACAGAAGAAAGCTGTTTTAAGATGTTATTTTAGTCTTAGGAGACTTTTGAGGAACATGCCATTTATTTACATACCTGTTGGAACAGGACGGAAATCTGTTGTTTTGAAAAGGTCTTGGGAGAGTTAGACGAGCGTTGAATGATTGAAGATTGTAGGTACAGAAACAACGACGGTGGTCCCTCCCTCCCCTCCCTCCCCCTCCCTCCCTCCTCCCTCCCCTCCCTCCCTCCCTCCCTCCCTCCTCCCTCCCCTCCCTCCCTCCCTCCCCTCCCTCCCCCCTTTTATAAACCCGACTTCGTCTCCGCAGATCACAGCGTTTAACAACCGCCTCGTTTAATGACTTGGAGCTTCAACTCTGTGCAAAACTGTGTTTTAATACAAAGAACACAACCAACTAACCCCATACTGACAGCCGTGGATTTAGGGCTCTGACCCACCCAGTACAGACCACCACAGTCGTGGATTTAGGGCTCTGACCCACCCAGTACCGACCACCACAGTCGTGGATTTAGGGCTCTGACCCGCCCAGTACAGACCACCACAGTCGTGGATTTAGGGCTCTGACCCACCCAGTACCGACCACCACAGTCGTGGATTTAGGGCTCTGACCCACCCAGTACCGACCACCACAGTCGTGGATTTAGGGCTCTGATCCACCCAGTACAGACCACCACAGTCGTGGATTTAGGGCTCTGACCCACCCAGTACAGACCACCACAGCCGTGGATTTAGGGCTCTGACCCACCCAGTACAGACCACCACAGTCGTGGATTTAGGGCTCTGACCCACCCAGTACCGACCACCACAGCCGTGGATTTAGGGCTCTGACCCACCCAGTACAGACCACCACAGTCGTGGATTTAGGGCTCTGACCCACCCAGTACCGACCACCACAGCCGTGGATTTAGGGCTCTGACCCACCCAGTACCGACCACCACAGTCGTGGATTTAGGGCTCTGACCCACCCAGTACAGACCACCACAGCCGTGGATTTAGGGCTCTGACCCACCCAGTACCGACCACCACAGCCGTGGATTTAGGGCTCTGACCCACCCAGTACAGACCACCACAGTCGTGGATTTAGGGCTCTGACCCACCCAGTACAGACCACCACAGCCGTGGATTTAGGGCTCTGACCCACCCAGTACAGACCACCACAGTCGTGGATTTAGGGCTCTGACCCACCCAGTACAGACCACCACAGTCGTGGATTTAGGGCTCTGACCCACCCAGTACAGACCACCACGGTCGTGGATTTAGGGCTCTGACCAGCCCAGTACAGACCACCACAGTCGTGGATTTAGGGCTCTGACCCACCCAGTACCGACCACCACAGTCGTGGATTTAGGGCTCTGACCAGCCCAGTACCGACCACCACAGTCGTGGATTTAGGGCTCTGATCCACCCAGTACAGACCACCACAGTCGTGGATTTAGGGCTCTGACCCACCCAGTACCGACCACCACAGTCGTGGATTTAGGGCTCTGACCCACCCAGTACCGACCACCACAGTCGTGGATTTAGGGCTCTGATCAACCCAGTACAGACCACCACAGTCGTGGATTTAGGGCTCTGACCCACCCAGTACAGACCACCACAGTCGTGGATTTAGGGCTCTGATCAACCCAGTACAGACCACCACAGCCGTGGATTTAGGGCTCTGATCCACCCAGTACAGACCACCACAGTCGTGGATTTAGGGCTCTGACCCACCCAGTACCGACCACCACAGCCGTGGATTTAGGGCTCTGACCCACCCAGTACCGACCACCACAGCCGTGGATTTAGGGCTCTGACCCACCCAGTACCGACCACCACAGCCGTGGATTTAGGGCTCTGACCCACCCAGTACCGACCACCACAGTCGTGGATTTAGGGCTCTGATCAACCCAGTACCGACCACCACAGTCGTGAATATGGGTTTTTCTTCCAACTGATTGGACATAAAGAATAAAGGATGTGAGTCTGACCGTCCTGCCGGTGTTCTCCTGTAACTGTGGAACGGTGTGGCCGCTGAGATTGTCTCGAACGGTAAAGGGTTATGGTAATAGTCTGGTGACAGACACCCCCAAGACAGAGAGCTGACCAGGCCTCATCAATGTATAGATCCTGCCCCCTGCAGTCAATAACCAGAATGACACGTAGAAACCTATCGGACTGGAGCTTCAGGACGACGACGACAACAACAACTGTCAAACAGGACAAAGGACGCATTCCAAACAAATGGCATCCTTATTCCCTTGATAGTGCACTCCTTTTTGACTTCCCAATAAGGGAAATAGGGTACCTATTTATTTTTTGGGGGGGGGAACACACCCCTAGAAATCCATTAGACTAGAACTACGGTAACACAACAAGAACAGGGAACCATACGACCCAGAACGGCATTGTATTGCTGTGTTGCTTAGGGAACAGAGTGACTTAGGGAACAGAGTGACTTAGGGAACAGAGTGACTTAGGGAACAGAGTGGCTTAGGGAACAGAGTGACTTAGGGAACAGATTGACTTAGGGAACAGAGTGGCTTAGGGAACAGAGTGACTTAGGGAACAGAGTGACTTAGGGAACAGAGTGACTTAGGGAACAGAGTGGCTTAGGGAACAGAGTGGCTTAGGGAACAGAGTGACTAAGGGAACAGAGTGGCTTAGGGAACAGAGTGGCTTAGGGAGTGACTTAGGGAACAGAGTGACTGGGGAGTGACTTAGGGAACAGAGTGGCTTAGGGAACAGAGTGGCTTAGGGAGTGACTTAGGGAACAGAGTGACTGGGGAGTGACTTAGGGAACAGAGTGGCTTAGGGAACAGAGTGGCTGGGGAGTGACTTAGGGAACAGAGTGGCTTAGGGAACAGAGTGACTTAGGGAACAGAGTGGCTTAGGGAACAGAGTGACTTAGGGAACAGAGTGGCTTAGGGAACAGAGTGGCTTAGGGAGTGACTTAGGGAACAGAGCGGCTTAGGGAACAGAGTGGCTTAGGGAACAGAGTGACTTAGGGAACAGAGTGGCTTAGGGAACAGAGTGACTTAGGGAACAGAGTGGCTTAGGGAGTGACTTAGGGAACAGAGTGGCTTAGGGAACAGAGAGACTGGGGAGTGACTTAGGGAACAGAGTGGCTTAGGGAACAGAGTGGCTTAGGGAACAGAGTGACTTAGGGAACAGAGTGGCTTAGGGAACAGAGTGACTTAGGGAACAGAGTGGCTTAGGGAGTGACTTAGGGAACAGAGTGGCTTAGGGAACAGAGAGACTGGGGAGTGACTTAGGGAACAGAGTGGCTTAGGGAACAGAGTGGCTTAGGGAGTGACTTAGGGAACAGAGTGACTGGGGAGTGACTTAGGGAACAGAGTGGCTTAGGGAACAGAGTGGCTGGGGAGTGACTTAGGGAACAGAGTGGCTTAGGGAACAGAGTGGCTTAGGGAACAGAGTGGCTTAGGGAACAGAGTGACTTAGGGAACAGAGTGACTGGGGAGTGACTTAGGGAACAGAGTGGCTTAGGGAACAGAGTGGCTTAGGGAACAGAGTGGCTTAGGGAACAGAGTGGCTTAGGGAACAGAGTGGCTTAGGGAACAGGGTGGCTTAGGGAACAGAGTGGCTTAGGGAACAGAGTGACTTAGGGAACAGAGTGACTTAGGGAACAGAGTGGCTTAGGGAACAGAGTGACTGGGGAGTGACTTAGGGAACAGAGTGACTTAGGGAACAGAGTGACTTAGGGAACAGAGTGGCTTATGGAACAGAGTGACTTAGGGAACAGAGTGGCTTATGGAACAGAGTGGCTTAGGGAACAGAGTGGCTTAGGGAACAGAGTGGCTTAGGGAACAGAGTGGCTTAGGGAACAGAGTGACTTAGGGAACAGAGTGACTTAGGGAACAGAGTGGCTGGGGAGTGACTTAGGGAACAGAGTGACTTAGGGAACAGAGTGACTTAGGGAACAGAGTGGCTTAGGGAACAGAGTGACTTAGGGAACAGAGTGGCTTAGGGAACAGAGTGACTTAGGGAACAGAGTGGCTTAGGGAACAGAGTGGCTTAGGGAACAGAGTGACTGGGGAGTGACTTAGGGAACAGAGTGGCTTAGGGAACAGAGTGGCTTAGGGAACAGAGTGGCTTAGGGAACAGAGTGGCTTATGGAACAGAGTGGCTTAGGGAACAGAGTGACTTATGGAACAGAGTGGCTTAGGGAACAGAGTGACTTAGGGAACAGAGTGGCTTAGGGAACAGAGTGACTTAGGGAACAGAGTGGCTTAGGGAACAGAGTGGCTTAGGGAACAGAGTGACTTAGGGAACAGAGTGGCTTAGGGAACAGAGTGACTTAGGGAACAGAGTGGCTTAGGGAACAGAGTGACTTAGGGAACAGAGTGGCTTAGGGAACAGAGTGGCTTAGGGAACAGAGCGGCTTAGGGAACAGAGTGGCTTAGGGAACAGAGTGACTTAGGGAACAGAGTGGCTTAGGGAACAGAGTGACTTAGGGAACAGAGTGGCTTAGGGAACAGAGTGACTTAGGGAACAGAGTGACTTAGGGAACAGAGTGGCTTAGGGAACAGAGTGGCTTAGGGAACAGAGTGGCTTAGGGAACAGAGTGACTTAGGGAACAGAGTGACTTAGGGAACAGAGTGGCTTAGGGAACAGAGTGACTTAGGGAACAGAGTGGCTTAGGGAACAGAGTGGCTTAGGGAACAGAGTGACTTAGGGAACAGAGTGACTTAGGGAACAGAGTGGTTAGGGAACAGAGTGACTTAGGGAACAGAGTGGCTTAGGGAACAGAGTGACTTAGGGAACAGGGTGGCTTAGGGAACAGAGCGGCTTAGGGAACAGAGTGGCTTAGGGAACAGAGTGACTTAGGGAACAGAGTGGCTTAGGGAACAGAGTGACTTAGGGAACAGAGTGGTTAGGGAACAGAGTGACTTAGGGAACAGAGTGGCTTAGGGAACAGAGTGGCTTAGGGAACAGAGTGGCTTAGGGAACAGAGTGGCTTAGGGAACAGAGTGGCTTAGGGAACAGGGTGGCTTAGGGAACAGAGTGACTGGGGAGTGACTTAGGGAACAGAGTGGCTTAGGGAACAGAGTGGCTTAGGGAACAGAGTGGCTTAGGGAACAGAGTGGCTTAGGGAACAGAGTGGCTTAGGGAACAGAGTGGCTTAGGGAACAGAGTGACTTAGGGAACAGAGTGACTTAGGGAACAGAGTGGCTTAGGGAACAGAGTGGCTTAGGGAACAGAGTGACTTAGGGAACAGAGTGACTTAGGGAACAGAGTGGCTTAGGGAACAGAGTGACTTAGGGAACAGAGTGGCTGGGGAGTGACTTAGGGAACAGAGTGGCTTAGGGAACAGAGTGGCTTAGGGAACAGAGTGGCTTAGGGAACAGAGTGACTTAGGGAACAGAGTGGCTTAGGGAGTGACTTAGGGAACAGAGTGGCTTAGGGAACAGAGTGGCTTAGGGAACAGAGTGGCTTAGGGAACAGAGTGACTTAGGGAACAGAGTGACTTAGGGAACAGAGTGGCTTAGGGAACAGAGTGGCTTAGGGAACAGAGTGACTTAGGGAACAGAGTGACTTAGGGAACAGAGTGGCTTAGGGAACAGAGTGGCTGGGGAGTGACTTAGGGAACAGAGTGGCTTAGGGAACAGAGTGGCTTAGGGAACAGAGTGGCTTAGGGAACAGAGTGACTTAGGGAACAGAGTGGCTTAGGGAACAGAGTGACTTAGGGAACAGAGCGGCTTAGGGAACAGAGTGGCTTAGGGAACAGAGCGGCTTAGGGAACAGAGTGGCTTAGGGAACAGAGTGGCTTAGGGAACAGAGTGACTTAGGGAACAGAGTGGCTTAGGGAACAGAGTGACTTATTAGGGAACAGAGTGACTTAGGGAACAGAGTGACTTAGGGAACAGAGTGGCTTAGGGAACAGAGTGACTGGGGAGTGACTTAGGGAACAGAGTTACTGGGGAGTGACTTAGGGAACAGAGTGACTTAGGGAACAGAGTGGCTTAGGGAACAGAGTGGCTTAGGGAACAGGGTGACTTAGGGAACAGAGTGGCTTAGGGAACAGAGTGGCTTAGGGAACAGAGTGGCTTAGGGAACAGAGTGACTAAGGGAACAGAGTGACTTAGGGAGCAGAGTGATTGAGGGAACAGAGCGGCTGGGGAGTGACTTAGGGAACAGAGTGGCTGGGGAGTGACTTAGGGAACAGAGTGGCTTAGGGAACAGAGTGGCTTAGGGAACAGAGTGATTGAGGGAACAGAGCGGCTGGGGAGTGACTTAGGGAACAGAGTGGCTGGGGAGTGACTTAGGGAACAGAGTGGCTTAGGGAACAGGGTGACTTAGGGAACAGAGTGACTTAGGGAACAGGGTGACTTAGGGAACAGAGTGGCTTAGGGAACAGAGTGGCTTAGGGAACAGAGTGGCTTAGGGAACAGAGTGGCTTAGGGAACAGAGTGGCTTAGGGAACAGAGTGATTGAGGGAACAGAGCGGCTGGGGAGTGACTTAGGGAACAGAGTGGCTGGGGAGTGACTTAGGGAACAGAGTGGCTTAGGGAACAGAGTGACTTAGGGAACAGAGTGATTGAGGGAACAGAGCGGCTTAGGGAACAGAGTGGCTTAGGGAACAGAGTGGCTTAGGGAACAGAGTGACTTAGGGAACAGAGTGGCTTAGGGAACAGAGTGACTTATTAGGGAACAGAGTGACTTAGGGAACAGAGTGGCTTAGGGAACAGAGTGGCTTAGGGAACAGAGTGGCTTAGGGAACAGAGTGGCTTAGGGAACAGAGTGGCTTAGGGAACAGAGTGACTTAGGGAACAGAGTGGCTTAGGGAACAGAGTGACTTAGGGAACAGAGTGACTTAGGGAACAGAGTGGCTTAGGGAGTGACTTAGGGAACAGAGTGACTTATTAGGGAACAGAGTGACTTAGGGAACAGAGTGGCTTAGGGAACAGAGTGGCTTAGGGAACAGAGTGACTTAGGGAACAGAGTGGCTTAGGGAACAGAGTGGCTTAGGGAACAGAGTGGCTTAGGGAACAGAGTGACTTAGGGAACAGAGAGACTGGGGAGTGACTTAGGGAACAGAGTGATTGAGGGAACAGAGCGGCTTAGGGAACAGAGTGGCTTAGGGAACAGAGTGGCTTAGGGAACAGAGTGGCTTAGGGAACAGAGTGACTTAGGGAACAGAGTGGCTTAGGGAACAGAGTGACTTAGGGAACAGAGTGGCTTAGGGAACAGAGTGACTTAGGGAACAGAGTGGCTTAGGGAACAGAGTGACTTAGGGAACAGAGTGGCTTAGGGAACAGAGTGGCTTAGGGAACAGAGTGGCTTAGGGAACAGAGTGGCTTAGGGAACAGAGTGGCTTAGGGAACAGAGTGGCTTAGGGAACAGAGTGACTTAGGGAACAGAGTGACTTAGGGAACAGAGTGACTTAGGGAACAGGGTGACTTAGGGAACAAGAGTGACTTATTAGGGAACAGGGTGACTTAGGGAACAAGAGTGACTTATTAGGGAACAGAGTGACTTATGAGGGAACAGAGTGACTTATTAGGGAACAGAGTGACTTAGGGAACAGAGTGACTTATGAGGGAACAGAGTGACTTATTAGGGAACAGAGTGACCTCTACTGGACAGAGAAGGAACTGCAGGGAGGGAGAGCCAGACGGAGGGGGAAACCTACTAGAGGTTCTAACAGCTGCACACATGAAGTAACACTCATGTTGTGACGTGAAGAGTGTAGTATTGTCTTGTATACTAGTGGCGGAGGCGTATTAATGGTCTCCTCTGGTACAGATGCATTTCCCAACAGGTTGGTGTTTTAGTGCTTAAATAACCTAGACGACTGATGGTTTGTAACAGCGTCTCTCAGGACCTCGTCCCTGATGTCTGGTTCTTCCTAGATGACTCGGTTGAACTCTGACTCTCCGTACTGCAGATCTCAGTATTGCCTGTTGAGGCGTTACTAGCGTGTGTGATCAATGTATCTGATCATTGTGTTTGATGGGACACTCAGTCGTGGACTAATAAGGAACGGAGGAATCAATGGGCCCAGTTGACACACAGACAGACTTCCCCTTCCTTCTCTCCCTCCCTCCATACCTCTCTCCCTCCCTCCATACCTCTCTCCCTCCTCCATACCTCTCTCCCTCCCTCCATGCCTCTCTCCCTCCCTCCATCCCTCTCTCCCTCCCTCCATACCTCTCTCCCTCCCTCCATACCTCTCTCTCCTCCCTCCATGCCTCTCTCCCTCCCTCCATGCCTCCCTCCCTCCCTCCATACCTCTCTCCCTCCCTCCATACCTCTCTCCCTCCCTCCATACCTCTCTCCCTCCCTCCATGCCTCTCTCCCTCCCTCCATGCCTCTCTCCCTCCCTCCATGCCTCTCTCCCTCCCTCCATGCCTCTCTCACTCCCTCCATACCTCTCTCCCTCCCTCCATACCTCTCTCCCTCCCTCCATGCCTCTCTCCCTCCCTCCATGCCTCCCTCTCTCCCTCCCTCCATGCCTCTCACCCTCCCTCCATGCCTCTCTCCCTCCCTCCATGCCTCTCTCCCTCCCTCCATGCCTCTCTCCCTCCCTCCATACCTCTCTCCCTCCCTCCATGCCTCTCTCCCTCCCTCCATGCCTCTCTCCCTCCCTCCATACCTCTCTCCCTCCCTCCATGCCTCTCTCCCTCCCTCCATACCTCTCTCCCTCCCTCCATACCTCTCTCCCTCCCTCCATACCTCTCTCCCTCCCTCCATGCCTCTCTCCCTCCCTCCATACCTCTCTCCCTCCCTCCATACCTCTCTCCCTCCCTCCATACCTCTCTCCCTCCCTCCATGCCTCTCTCCCTCCCTCCATGCCTCTCTCCCTCCCTCCATGCCTCTCTCCCTCCCTCCATGCCTCTCTCCCTCCCTCCATACCTCTCTCCCTCCCTCCATACCTCTCTCCCTCCCTCCATGCCTCTCTCCCTCCCTCCATGCCTCTCTCCCTCCCTCCATGCCTCTCACCCTCCCTCCATGCCTCTCTCCCTCCCTCCATGCCTCTCTCCCTCCCTCCATACCTCTCTCACTCCCTCCATACCTCTCTCCCTCCCTCCATACCTCTCTCCCTCCCACCATACCTCTCTCCCTCCCTCCATACCTCTCTCCCTCCCTCCCTTCCTATCTCTCTATCTCCCTGCCTCCCTCCATATCTCCCTCCTTTCCTTCCTCCCTTCCTCTCTATCTCCCTCCATATCTCTCTATCCCCATATCTCCCTCCCTACCTTCCTATCTCTCTCCCTATCTCGCTATCTCCCTGCCTCCATCCCTCCATATCTTCCTTCCTTCCTTCCTTTCTTCCTCCCTCCATATCTCCCTCCCTCCTTATCTCCCTCCCCCCCTCCCTCCCTGCCTCCCTTCCTTCCTTCCTCCCTCCATATCTCCCTCCCCCTCCCTCCCTTCCTCCCTCCCTCCCTTCCTTCCTTCCTTCCTTCCTTCCTTCCTTCCTTCCTTCCTTCCTCCCTCCCTGCCTCCCTCCCCCTCCCTCCCTTCCTTCCTCCCTCCCTCCCTCTATCTCCCTCCATCTAACTGTAACTGCTATGCGTAGTGACTCAGTAGAACTGAAGAGGATATTAAACAGAGAGACATCCTAAACGAGGCCGTACTGCAGCACGCAGTACTACTGCAGTACGCACCAGAGACTATATCCATACACTTCAACTGAAATAATCTCTCTATTACACAGCCCTCAATGACTCCCTTATCATCATATCTGTCACACTTCCCTCATCTGTTTTCAGAAGCTCTGTAGCTCACACAGATAAAAGAGAGAGAAAGAGACAGAAAAGAGAGAGAGAGAGAGATAGAAAGAGAGAGAGAGGGAGAGAGATATTGTATATTATCTACCTCACTTGCTTTGGTAATGTTAACACATGTTTCCCATGCCAATAAAGCCCCTTGTATTGAATTGAGAGAGGGGTAGAGAGAGAGAGGTAGAGGGGTAGAGAGAGAGAGGTAGAGAGAGAGAGAGAGAGCTAGAGAGAGAGAGAGAGAGAGAGGTAGAGAGAGAGAGAGAGAGAGAGAGAGAGAGAGGTAGAGAGAGAGAGAGAGAGAGAGAGAGAGAGAGAGAGAGAGAGAGAGGTAGACATGGAGAGAGAGAGGTAGAGGTAGAGAGAGGGGGTAATTTTTAGCCCCAATAATGATTCACTAAATAGGAAATGTCTGGAGTCCTAGTGAGAGTCTAGTGCTGTGGGGTGTTATGGGATATGGAGTCCAAGTGAGAGTCTAGTACTGTGGGGTGTTATGGGATATGGAGTCCTAGTGAGAGTCGAGTGCTGTGGGCTGTTATGGGATATGGAGTCCAAGTGAGAGTCTAGTGCTGTGGGGTGTTATGGGATATGGAGTCCTAGTGAGAGTCGAGTGCTGTGGGGTGTTATGGGATATGGAGTCCTAGTGAGAGTCGAGTGCTGTGGGGTGTTATGGGAAATGGAGTCCTAGTGAGAGTCTAGTGCTGTGGGATATGGAGTCCAAGTGAGAGTCTAGTGCTGTGGGATATGGAGTCCAAGTGAGAGTCTAGTACTGTGGGGTGTTATGGGATATGGAGTCCTAGTGAGAGTCTAGTGCTGTGTGGTGTTATGGGATATGGAGTCCTAGTGAGAGTCTAGTGCTGTGGGGTGTTATGGGATATGGAGTCCAAGTGAGAGTCTAGTGCTGTGGGCTGTTATGGGATATGGAGTCCAAGTGAGAGTCGAGTGCTGTGGGGTGTTATGGGATATGGAGTCCTAGTGAGAGTCTAGTGCTGTGGGGTGTTATGGGAAATGGAGTCCAAGTGAGAGTCTAGTGTTATGGGATATGGAGTCCTAGTGAGAGTCTAGTGCTGTGGGGTGTTATGGGATATGGAGTCCTAGTGAGAGTCTAGTGCTGTGGGGTGTTATGGGATATGGAGTCCTAGTGAGAGTCTAGTGTTATGGGATATGGAGTCCAAGTGAGAGTCTAGTGCTGTGGGAATTGGAGTCCTAGTGAGAGTCTAGTGCTGTGGGGTGTTATGGGATATGGAGTCCTAGTGAGATTCTAGTGCTGTGGGGTGTTATGGGATATGGAGTCCTAGTGAGAGTCTAGTGCTGTGTGGTGTTATGGGAATTGGAGTCCTAGTGAGAGTCTAGTGCTGTGTGGTGTTATGGGAATTGGAGTCCTAGTGAGAGTCTAGTGCTGTGGGGTGTTATGGGATATGGAGTCCAAGTGAGAGTTGAGTGCTGTGGGATATAAAGTCCAAGTGAGAGTCTAGTGCTGTGGGGTGTTATGGGATATGGAGTCCTAGTGAGAGTCTAGTGCTGTGGGGTGTTATGGGATATGGAGTCCAAGTGAGAGTCTAGTGCTGTGGGATATAAAGTCCAAGTGAGAGTCTAGTGCTGTGGGGTTTTATGGGATATGGAGTCCAAGTGAGAGTCTAGTGCTGTGGGGTGTTATGGGATATGGAGTCCTAGTGAGAGTCGAGTGCTGTGGGGTGTTATGGGATATGGAGTCCTAGTGAGAGTCTAGTGCTGTGGGGTGTTATGGGATATGGAGTCCTAGTGAGAGTCTAGTGCTGTGGGGTGTTATGGGATATGGAGTCCTAGTGAGAGTCTAGTGCTGTGTGGTGTTATGGGATATGGAGTCCTAGTGAGAGTCTAGTGCTGTGTGGTGTTATGGGAATTGGAGTCCTAGTGAGAGTCTAGTGCTGTGGGGTGTTATGGGATATGGAGTCCAAGTGAGAGTTGAGTGCTGTGGGATATAAAGTCCAAGTGAGAGTCTAGTGCTGTGGGGTGTTATGGGATATGGAGTCCTAGTGAGAGTCTAGTGCTGTGGGGTGTTATGGGATATGGAGTCCTAGTGAGACTCTAGTGCTGTGGGGTGTTATGGGATATGGAGTCCTAGTGAGAGTCTAGTGCTGTGTGGTGTTATGGGAATTGGAGTCCTAGTGAGAGTCTAGTGCTGTGTGGTGTTATGGGAATTGGAGTCCTAGTGAGAGTCTAGTGCTGTGGGGTGTTATGGGATATGGAGTCGTGACATTTTCTCTGCATTTGATTGGTAATTGGATGTAATTCAATTCTTTCTTTCTATCTCTTTGTTTCCCTCCCTCTTCCTATCCTCCCTCTATCTTCCTTCCCTCCCTCCATCTCTCTTCCCTCCCTCTCTCTTCCTTCCCTCCCTCCCTCCCTCCCTCTCTCTCCTTCCCTTCCTCCCTCCCGCTCTCTCCTTCCCTCCCTCTCTCTTCCCTCCCTCCCTCTCCCTTCCTCCCTCCCTCCCTCCCCTCCTCCCTCCCTCCCCCCTCACTCCCTCGCTCTCACCCCCCCTCTCTCCCCCTCTCTCTCCCCCTCTCTCCCCCCTCCCTCCCTCCCTCCCCTCTCTCCTTCCCTTCCTCCCTCCCGCTCTCTCCTTCCCTCCCTCTCTCTTCCCTCCCTCCCTCTCCCTTCCTCCCTCCCTCCCTCTCTCTCCTTCCCCTCCTCCCTCCCTCCCCCCCTCACTCCTTCTCTCTCACCCCCCCCTCTCCCCCTCTCTCCCCCCTCCCTCTCCCCCTCTCTCCCTCCCTGGACAGTCTATGTGGGGTCCTGGTCGGGTCCAGGCAGACAGATGTGGAGCTACATTTGTCACGTTCAACAGCAGACTAATTGCTAAACAAAAGGTGCTGGCGTGTCCTATTCCTCCCTTGTAAATCTTTTACAGCACAGGGGCCATTCTCCCAGATAGTTAAGTGGCTAATTATAAAAGGATCAGACTAAGGACCTGATAACAGGAGAGGAGATGAGAGGAGGAGGAGGAGAGGAGAGGAGAGGAGAGGAGAGGAGAGGAGAGGAGAGGAGGAGGAGGAGGAGGAGGAGAGGGAGGAGAGGAGAGGAGGAGGAGGAGGAGGGAGGAGGGAGGAGGAGAGGGAGAGGAGAGGAGAGGAGGAGGAGGAGGAGGAGGGAGGAGGAGAGGAGAGGGGAGGGGAGGAGGGAGGAGGAGGAGAGGGAGGAGGGAGGAGAGGAGGAGGGGGAGGAGGGGAGGGGGAGGGGAGGAGGGAGGGGAGGGAGGGAGGAGGAGGAGAGGGGAGGGAGAGGGAGGAGGAGGAGGGAGGAGGAGGAGGAGGAGGAGGAGAGGGGAGGAGGAGGAGGAGGAGGGAGAGGAGAGGGAGGAGGGAGAGGAGAGAGAGGAGAGGAGGAGGAGAGGGAGAGGAGGAGGGAGGAGGAGAGGGAGGAGGAGGGAGAGGAGGAGGGAGAGAGGAGGAGGAGAGGAGAGGGAGGGAGAGGAGAGGAGAGGGAGGGAGGGAGAGGGAGGAGGGGAGGAGAGGAGAGGAGAGGAGAGGAGAGAGGAGAGGAGAGGAGAGGAGGAGGAGAGGGGAGGAGAGGAGAGGAGAGGAGGGAGGAGAGGAGAGGAGAGGGGGGAGGGGAGGAGGGAGAGGGAGGAGAGGGAGGGGGAGGAGGAGGAGGAGGGGGGAGAGGAGAGGGAGAGGAGGGGAGAGGAGAGGAGAGGAGAGGAGAGGGAGGAGGGGGGGGAGGGGGAGAGGAGAGGAGAGGGGAGGGAGGAGAGGGAGAGGGAGAGGGAGGGAGGAGAGGGAGGAGGGAGGGGAGGGGAGGAGAGGAGAGGAGGAGGAGGAGAGGAGAGGGAGAGGAGAGGGAGAGGGAGAGGAGAGGGGAGGAGGAGGAGAGGGAGGGAGGAGGAGAGGGAGAGGGAGAGGGGAGAGGGAGAGGAGAGGAGAGGAGGGGAGGGGGGAGGGGGAGAGGAGAGGAGAGGAGAGGGGAGAGGAGAGGAGAGGGAGAGGAGAGGAGAGGAGAGGAGAGGGAGGGG
>NW_027005859.1:7500-37500 GCF_036934945.1 Oncorhynchus masou masou | reverse complement strand
CATGTGACTGGACAGTAGTCCAGGCAAAATAAACTAGGGCCTCGTTGAATAGTGGTATCTCCTACCCTCTCTCTCCTTCCCTCAATCTCCTACCCTCTCTCCCTCTCTCTCTCCTTCCCTCAATCTCCTACCCTCTCTCTCCCTCTCTCTCTCCTTCCCTCAATCTCCTACCCTCTCTCCCTCTCTCTCTCCTTCCCTCAATCTCCTACCCTCTCTCTCCCTCTCTCTCCCTCTCTCTCTCCTTCCCTCAATCTCCTACCCTCTCTCTCCCTCTCTCTCCCTCTCTCTCTCCTTCCCTCAATCTCCTACCCTCTCTCTCCTTCCCTCAATCTCCTACCCTCTCTCTCCTTCCCTCAATCTCCTACCCTCTCTCTCCCTCTCTCTCCCTCTCTCTCTCCTTCCCTCAATCTCCTACCCTCTCTCTCCCTCTCTCTCCCTCTCTCTCTCCTTCCCTCAATCTCCTACCCTCTCTCTCCTTCCCTCAATCTCCTACCCTCTCTCTCCTTCCCTCAATCTCCTACCCTCTCTCTCCTTCCCTTCCCTTTTTATTTTACTAGGCAAGTCAGTTAAGAACAAATTCTTATTTTCAATGACGGCCTGGGAACAGTGGGTTAACTGCATGTTCAGGTGCAGAACAACAGATTTGTACCTTGTCAGCTCGGGGATTTGAACTTGCAACCTTTCGGTTACCAGTCCAACGCTCTAACCACTATCCCTGTCTGTGACACTTGACCATGTGACTGGGCAGTCGACGAAACTAGGGCCTGTAGGACCTGCCTTTTTGATAGTAATATGTAGAGCAGCCCTTTATTATGGACAGACCTCTATCTCTTTGTTTCCCTCCCCCTCTCTTTTTCCCTCTCTCTCCTTCCTTCCCTCTCTCTCCTTCCCTCCCTCTCTCCCCTTCCCTCCCTCTCTCTCCATCCCTCTCTCCCCTTCCCTCCCTCTCTCCCCTTCCCTCCCTCTCTCCCCTTCCCTCCCTCTCTCTCCATCCCTCTCTCTCCTTCCCTCCCTCTCTCCCCTTCCCTCCCTCTCTCTCCATCCCTCTCTCTCCTTCCCTCCCTCTCTCCCCTTCCCTCCCTCTCTCTCCTTCCCTCCCTCTCCTTCCCCCTCTCTCCTTCCCTCTCTCTCCTTCCCTCCCTCTCTCTCCTTCCTTCCCTCTCTCTCCTTCCCCCTCTCTCCTTCCCCTCTCTCCTTCCCTCCCTCTCTCCCCTTCCCTCCCTCTCCTTCCCTCCCTCTCTCTCCTTCCCTCCCTCTCTCTCCTTCCCTCCCTCTCCTTCCCCCTCTCTCCTTCCCTCTCTCTCCTTCCCTCCCTCTTTCTCTCTCTCTCTCTCTCTCTCTCTCTCCTTCCCTCCCTCCCTCCCTCTCTCTTCTTCCCAAAGACAAGCATTGTCATATAGAATTGCATAAAGTGAGTGTGGAAGAGAAGAACAAGGACCATGAAGACTGTTATGACAGCACTATGAAGACTGTTATGACACCACTATGAAGACTGTTATGACACCACTATGAAGACTGTTATGACAGCACTATGAAGACTGTTATGACACCACTATGAAGACTGTTATGACACCACTATGAAGACTGTTATGACACCACTATGAAGACTGTTATGACACCACTATGAAGACTGTTATGACAGCACTATGAAGACTGTTATGACACCACTATGAAGACTGTTATGACACCACCATGAAGACTGTTATGATACCACCATGAATACTGTTATGACACCACTTTGAAGACTGTTATGACACCACTATGACACCACTATGAAGACTGTTATGATACCACTATGAAGACTGTTATGACACCACTATGAAGACTGTTATGACACCACCATGAATACTGTTATGATACCACTATGAAGACTGTTATGACACCACTATGACACCACTATGAAGACTGTTATGACACCACCATGAATACTGTTATGATACCACTATGAAGACTGTTATGACACCACTATGACACCACTATGAAGACTGTTATGACACCACTATGAAGACTGTTATGACACCACTATGACACCACTATGAATACTGTTATGATACCACTATGAAGACTGTCATAACACCCCTATGACACCACTATGAAGACTGTTATGACACCACTATGAAGACTGTTATGACACCACTATGAAGACTGTTATGACACCACTATGAAGACTGTTATGACACCACTATGAAGACTGTTATGACACCACTATAAAACCACTATGAAGACTGTTATGACACCACTATGAAGACTGTTATGACACCACTATGAAGACTGTTATGACACCACTATAAAACCACTATGAAGACTGTTATGACACCACTATGAAGACTGTTATGACACCACCATGAAGACTGTTATGACACCATTATGACTGTGCATGTCAGAGCAAAATCCCAACCATGAGGTTGATGGAATTGTCCGTAGAGCTCTGAGACAGTATTGTGGAAACTGATCTTGGAAAGGGTACCAAAATACACCCAAGAGCACAGTGGCCTCCATCACTCTTAAATGGAAGACGTTTGGGACCACCAAGACTCCTCTTAGAGCTGGCCGCACGGCCAAACTGAGCAATCGGGGGAGAAGGGCCTTGGTCAGGAAGCTTGGTCCCAAATGGCACCCTATTCCCTATGTAGTGCACTATTTTAGACCAGAACCCTACAGAACCCTATTCCCTATATAGTGCACTACTTTAGACCAGAACCCTATAGAACCCTATTCCCTATATAGTGCACTACTTTAGACCAGGGCCCTATAGAACCCTATTCCCTATATAGTGCACTACTTTAGACCAGAGCCCTACAGAATCCTATTCCCTATATAGTGCACTACTTTAGACCAGAGCCCTATAGAACCCTATTCCCTATATATAGTGCACTATTTTAGACCAAAACCCTATAGAACCCTATTCCCTATATAGTGCACTACTTTAGACCAGAACCCTATAGAACCCTATTCCCTATATAGTGCACTACTTTTGACCAGAACCCTATAGAACCCTATTCCCTATATAGTGCAATACTTTAGACCAGGGCCCTATAGAACCCTATTCAATTTATAGTGCATTACTTTAGACCATGGCCCTATAGAACCCTATTCCCTATATAGTGCACTACTTTAGACCAGAGCCCTACCGAACCCTATTCCCTGTATAGTGCACTACTTTAGATCCGAGCCCTATAGAAAGTAGTGCCGTATGTAGGTATTAGGGTGCCATTTGGGACAAACATATATTTTTATTCTGGAAACAGTTTGGTGAGGGATATTATTTAAATGAATCCCCTTAGGGCGAGATATTCTGAGATACTTTACAGAGGATGAGAATTTATCACTGAATGATTTTGAGAAAATGAGGGAATGACACGAGGATTTTACTACAATGAGGAGACGGACGGACGGACGGAAAGACAGATGGAAAGACAGACGGAAAGACAGACAGACGGAAAGACAGACAGACGGAAAGACAGACAGACAGACAGACAGACAGACAGACAGACAGACAGACAGACAGACAGCAGGGGATATTCAACTGAGAATCTATCTTCAACTGAAGTTGTCCACTATAACTCATGTTGTCCACTATGACTCATGTTGTCCACTATGACTCATGTTGTCCACTATGACTCATGTTGTCCACTATAACTCAAGTTGTCCACTATAACTCAAGTTGTCCACTATAACTCAAGTTGTCCACTATAACTCAAGTTGTCCACTATAACTCATGTTGTCCATTATAACTCATGTTGTCCACTATGACTCATGTTGTCCACTATGACTCATGTTGTCCACTATGACTCATGTTGTCCACTATAACTCATGCTGTCCACTATGACTCATGTTGTCCACTATTGCTCATGTTGTCCACTATGACTCATGTTGTCCACTATGACTCATGTTGTCCACTATAACTCAAGTTGTCCACTATAACTCAAGTTGTCCACTATAACTCATGTTGTCCACTATAACTCATGTTGTCCACTATGACTCATGTTGTCCACTATGACTCATGTTGTCCACTATGACTCATGTTGTCCACTATAACTCATGCTGTCCACTATGACTCATGTTGTCCACTATTGCTCATGTTGTCCACTATGACTCAAGTTGTCCACTATAACTCATGTTGTAACTCATGTTGTCCACTATGACTCATGTTGTCCATTATATGACTCATGTTGTCCACTATGTCTCATGTTGTCCACTATAACTCATGTTGTCCACTATAACTCATGCTGTCCACTATAACTCATGCTGTCCACTATATGACTCATGTTGTCCACTATGACTCATGTTGTCCACTATGACTCATGTTGTCCACTATAGCTCATGTTGTCCACTATAACTCATGTTGTCCACTATGACTCATGTTGTCCATTATGACTCATGTTGTCCACTATGACTCATGTTGTCCACTATGGCTCATGTTGTCCACTATGACTCATGTTGTCCACTATGACTCATGTTGTCCACTATGACTCATGTTGTCCACTATATGACTCATGTTGTCCACTATGACTCATGTTGTCCACTATGACTCATGTTGTCCACTATAACTCATGCTGTCCACTATGACTCATGTTGTCCACTATGGCTCATGTTGTCCACTATGACTCATGTTGTCCACTATGACTCATGTTGTCCACTATAACTCATGTTGTAACTCATGTTGTCCACTATGACTCATGTTGTCCATTATATGACTCATGTTGTCCACTATGGCTCATGTTGTCCACTATAACTCATGTTGTCCACTATAACTCATGTTGTCCACTATGGCTCATGTTGTCCACTGTAACTCATGCTGTCCACTATGACTCATGTTGTCCACTATGTCTCATGTTGTCCACTATGACTCATGTTGTCCACTATAACTCATGTTGTCCACTATAACTCATGTTGTCCACTATGACTCATGTTGTCCACTATGACTCATGTTGTCCACTATGACACATGTTGACTTTACTAAAGGTGATACTGGTGACAGTTCACTGCGTCCCAAGTGCACTCTGGGTAAGGGTATTTGGTGAGCTGCATGTTGTAGACCTAATGAGATGTTCCCTGTCTCTGTCTCTCTCTACAGCCTTTCCATCTAGAGCAGTGTGGCCCCAGCCAGTGTTGACTACAGGATCGGACCTCTTGTTCTGCCATCTAGGTACATGATGTCAAATCAGAATGAGAGAGGTAAGGAAGAGGGAAGAATATTTACATTTACATTTACATTTAAGTCATTTAGCAGACGCTCTTATCCAGAGCGACTTACAAAATATGAATATATTACTAGCAAACAACAGTCGTCTGACCTGAAACCAAATGTCTTGCATTAAAAAGGGACCACATGAGGGAACGCCATTTTGAAAATATTGTGTTTAAAAAGGCAACTCTCAGAGAGACAGATACTCCTACACAGAGAGTCGTGGGAACGGTAAGATAGAGTCATGGGCTCCACACACAGAAAGCCATGGGAGCGGTAAGATAGAGTAATTGATTTGATTTGATTTGATTTAAACATGTCTTCTTCTCTTCCTGTTAGACGCTGTGGAACGGTAAACAGGTCTTCTTCTCTTCCTGTTAGACACTGTGGATCGGTAAACAGGTCTTCTTCTCTTCCTGTTAGACACTGTGGAACGGTAAACAGGTCTTCTCTTCCTGTTAGACACTGTGGAACGGTAAACAGGTCTTCTCTTCCTGTTAGATGCTGTGGAACGGTAAACAGGTCTTCTTCTCTTCCTGTTAGACACTGTGGAACGGTAAACAGGTCTTCTCTTCCTGTTAGACACTGTGGAACGGTAAACAGGTCTTCTTCTCTTCCTGTTAGACACTGTGGAACGGTAAACAGGTCTTCTTCTCTTCCTGTTAGACACTGTGGAACGGTAAACAGGTCTTCTCTTCCTGTTAGACACTGTGGAACGGTAAACAGGTCTTCTCTTCCTGTTAGACACTGTGGAACGGTAAACAGGTCTTCTCTTCCTGTTAGACACTGTGGAACGGTAAACAGGTCTTCTCTTCCTGTTAGATGCTGTGGAACGGTAAACAGGTCTTCTTCTCTTCCTGTTAGACACTGTGGAACGGTAAACAGGTCTTCTCTTCCTGTTAGATGCTGTGGAACGGTAAACAGGTCTTCTTCTCTTCCTGTTAGACACTGTGGAACGGTAAACAGGTCTTCTCTTCCTGTTAGACACTGTGGAACGGTAAACAGGTCTTCTTCTCTTCCTGTTAGACACTGTGGAACGGTAAACAGGTCTTCTTCTCTTCCTGTTAGATGCTGTGGAACGGTAAACAGGTCTTCTTCTCTTCCTGTTAGACACTGTGGAACGGTAAACAGGTCTTCTCTTCCTGTTAGACACTGTGGAACGGTAAACAGGTCTTCTTCTCTTCCTGTTAGACACTGTGGAACGGTAAACAGGTCTTCTCTTCCTGTTAGACACTGTGGAACGGTAAACAGGTCTTCTCTTCCTGTTAGATGCTGTGGAACGGTAAACAGGTCTTCTTCTCTTCCTGTTAGACACTGTGGAACGGTAAACAGGTCTTCTTCTCTTCCTGTTAGACACTGTGGAACGGTAAACAGGTCTTCTTCTCTTCCTGTTAGACGCTGTGGAACGGTAAACAGGTCTTCTCTTCCTGTTAGACACTGTGGAACGGTAAACAGGTCTTCTTCTCTTCCTGTTAGACACTGTGGAACGGTAAACATGTCTTCTTCTCTTCCTGTTAGACACTGTGGAACGGTAAACAGGTCTTCTTCTCTTCCTGTTAGATGCTGTGGAACGGTAAACAGGTCTTCTTCTCTTCCTGTTAGACACTGTGGAACGGTAAACAGGTCTTCTTCTCTTCCTGTTAGACACTGTGGAACGGTAAACAGGTCTTCTTCTCTTCCTGTTAGACACTGTGGAACGGTAAACAGGTCTTCTTCTCTTCCTGTTAGACACTGTGGAACGGTAAACAGGTCTTCTCTTCCTGTTAGACACTGTGGAACGGTAAACAGGTCTTCTCTTCCTGTTAGACACTGTGGAACGGTAAACAGGTCTTCTTCTCTTCCTGTTAGACACTGTGGAACGGTAAACAGGTCTTCTCTTCCTGTTAGACACTGTGGAACGGTAAACAGGTCTTCTTCTCTTCCTGTTAGATGCTGTGGAACGGTAAACAGGTCTTCTCTTCCTGTTAGACACTGTGGAACGGTAAACAGGTCTTCTTCTCTTCCTGTTAGACACTGTGGAACGGTAAACAGGTCTTCTTCTCTTCCTGTTAGACACTGTGGAACGGTAAACAGGTCTTCTTCTCTTCCTGTTAGACGCTGTGGAACGGTAAACAGGTCTTCTTCTCTTCCTGTTAGACGCTGTGGAACGGTAAACAGGTCTTCTTCTCTTCCTGTTAGACACTGTGGAACGGTAAACAGGTCTTCTTCTCTTCCTGTTAGATGCTGTGGAACGGTAAACAGGTCTTCTCTTCCTGTTAGACGCTGTGGAACGGTAAACAGGTCTTCTCTTCCTGTTAGACGCTGTGGAACGGTAAACAGGTCTTCTTCTCTTCCTGTTAGACGCTGTGGAACGGTAAACAGGTCTTCTTCTCTTCCTGTTAGACACTGTGGAACGGTAAACAGGTCTTCTTCTCTTCCTGTTAGACACTGTGGAACGGTAAACAGGTCTTCTTCTCTTCCTGTTAGACGCTGTGGAACGGTAAACAGGTCTTCTTCTCTTCCTGTTAGACACTGTGGAACGGTAAACAGGTCTTCTTCTCTTCCTGTTAGACACTGTGGAACGGTAAACAGGTCTTCTTCTCTTCCTGTTAGACACTGTGGAACGGTAAACAGGTCTTCTCTTCCTGTTAGACACTGTGGAACGGTAAACAGGTCTTCTCTTCCTGTTAGACACTGTGGAACGGTAAACAGGTCTTCTCTTCCTGTTAGACGCTGTGGAACGGTAAACAGGTCTTCTCTTCCTGTTAGACACTGTGGAACGGTAAACAGGTCTTCTTCTCTTCCTGTTAGACGCTGTGGAACGGTAAACAGGTCTTCTTCTCTTCCTGTTAGACGCTGTGGAACGGTAAACAGGTCTTCTTCTCTTCCTGTTAGACGCTGTGGAACGGTAAACAGGTCTTCTTCTCTTCCTGTTAGACGCTGTGGAACGGTAAACAGGTCTTCTTCTCTTCCTGTTAGATGCTGTGGAACGGTAAACAGGTCTTCTCTTCCTGTTAGACACTGTGGAACGGTAAACAGGTCTTCTTCTCTTCCTGTTAGACACTGTGGAACGGTAAACAGGTCTTCTTCTCTTCCTGTTAGACGCTGTGGAACGGTAAACAGGTCTTCTTCTCTTCCTGTTAGATGCTGTGGAACGGTAAACAGGTCTTCTCTTCCTGTTAGATGCTGTGGAACGGTAAACAGGTCTTCTCTTCCTGTTAGACGCTGTGGAACGGTAAACAGGTCTTCTTCTCTTCCTGTTAGACACTGTGGAACGGTAAACAGGTCTTCTTCTCTTCCTGTTAGACGCTGTGGAACGGTAAACAGGTCTTCTCTTCCTGTTAGACGCTGTGGAACGGTAAACAGGTCTTCTTCTCTTCCTGTTAGACGCTGTGGAACGGTAAACAGGTCTTCTTCTCTTCCTGTTAGACACTGTGGAACGGTAAACAGGTCTTCTCTTCCTGTTAGACACTGGAACGGTAAACAGGTCTTCTCTTCCTGTTAGACGCTGTGGAACGGTAAACAGGTCTTCTCTTCCTGTTAGACGCTGTGGAACGGTAAACAGGTCTTCTTCTCTTCCTGTTAGACGCTGTGGAACGGTAAACAGGTCTTCTTCTCTTCCTGTTAGACGCTGTGGAACGGTAAACAGGTCTTCTTCTCTTCCTGTTAGACGCTGTGGAACGGTAAACAGGTCTTCTTCTCTTCCTGTTAGACACTGTGGAACGGTAAACAGGTCTTCTTCTCTTCCTGTTAGACGCTGTGGAACGGTAAACAGGTCTTCTTCTCTTCCTGTTAGACGCTGTGGAACGGTAAACAGGTCTTCTTCTCTTCCTGTTAGACACTGTGGAACGGTAAACAGGTCTTCTCTTCCTGTTAGACGCTGTGGAACGGTAAACAGGTCTTCTCTTCCTGTTAGATGCTGTGGAACGGTAAACAGGTCTTCTTCTCTTCCTGTTAGACACTGTGGAACGGTAAACAGGTCTTCTTCTCTTCCTGTTAGACACTGTGGAACGGTAAACAGGTCTTCTTCTCTTCCTGTTAGACGCTGTGGAACGGTAAACAGGTCTTCTCTTCCTGTTAGACACTGTGGAACGGTAAACAGGTCTTCTTCTCTTCCTGTTAGACACTGTGGAACGGTAAACATGTCTTCTTCTCTTCCTGTTAGACACTGTGGAACGGTAAACAGGTCTTCTTCTCTTCCTGTTAGATGCTGTGGAACGGTAAACAGGTCTTCTTCTCTTCCTGTTAGACACTGTGGAACGGTAAACAGGTCTTCTTCTCTTCCTGTTAGACACTGTGGAACGGTAAACAGGTCTTCTTCTCTTCCTGTTAGACACTGTGGAACGGTAAACAGGTCTTCTTCTCTTCCTGTTAGACACTGTGGAACGGTAAACAGGTCTTCTCTTCCTGTTAGACACTGTGGAACGGTAAACAGGTCTTCTCTTCCTGTTAGACACTGTGGAACGGTAAACAGGTCTTCTTCTCTTCCTGTTAGACACTGTGGAACGGTAAACAGGTCTTCTCTTCCTGTTAGACACTGTGGAACGGTAAACAGGTCTTCTTCTCTTCCTGTTAGATGCTGTGGAACGGTAAACAGGTCTTCTCTTCCTGTTAGACACTGTGGAACGGTAAACAGGTCTTCTTCTCTTCCTGTTAGACACTGTGGAACGGTAAACAGGTCTTCTTCTCTTCCTGTTAGACACTGTGGAACGGTAAACAGGTCTTCTCTTCCTGTTAGACACTGTGGAACGGTAAACAGGTCTTCTCTTCCTGTTAGACACTGTGGAACGGTAAACAGGTCTTCTTCTCTTCTTGTTAGACGCTGTGGAACGGTAAACAGGTCTTCTCTTCCTGTTAGATGCTGTGGAACGGTAAACAGGTCTTCTTCTCTTCCTGTTAGACACTGTGGAACGGTAAACAGGTCTTCTTCTCTTCCTGTTAGATGCTGTGGAACGGTAAACAGGTCTTCTCTTCCTGTTAGACGCTGTGGAACGGTAAACAGGTCTTCTTCTCTTCCTGTTAGACACTGTGGAACGGTAAACAGGTCTTCTTCTCTTCCTGTTAGATGCTGTGGAACGGTAAACAGGTCTTCTCTTCCTGTTAGACGCTGTGGAACGGTAAACAGGTCTTCTCTTCCTGTTAGACGCTGTGGAACGGTAAACAGGTCTTCTTCTCTTCCTGTTAGACGCTGTGGAACGGTAAACAGGTCTTCTTCTCTTCCTGTTAGACACTGTGGAACGGTAAACAGGTCTTCTTCTCTTCCTGTTAGACACTGTGGAACGGTAAACAGGTCTTCTTCTCTTCCTGTTAGACGCTGTGGAACGGTAAACAGGTCTTCTTCTCTTCCTGTTAGACACTGTGGAACGGTAAACAGGTCTTCTTCTCTTCCTGTTAGACACTGTGGAACGGTAAACAGGTCTTCTTCTCTTCCTGTTAGACACTGTGGAACGGTAAACAGGTCTTCTCTTCCTGTTAGACACTGTGGAACGGTAAACAGGTCTTCTCTTCCTGTTAGACACTGTGGAACGGTAAACAGGTCTTCTTCTCTTCCTGTTAGACGCTGTGGAACGGTAAACAGGTCTTCTTCTCTTCCTGTTAGACGCTGTGGAACGGTAAACAGGTCTTCTTCTCTTCCTGTTAGACGCTGTGGAACGGTAAACAGGTCTTCTTCTCTTCCTGTTAGACGCTGTGGAACGGTAAACAGGTCTTCTTCTCTTCCTGTTAGATGCTGTGGAACGGTAAACAGGTCTTCTCTTCCTGTTAGACACTGTGGAACGGTAAACAGGTCTTCTTCTCTTCCTGTTAGACACTGTGGAACGGTAAACAGGTCTTCTTCTCTTCCTGTTAGACACTGTGGAACGGTAAACAGGTCTTCTTCTCTTCCTGTTAGATGCTGTGGAACGGTAAACAGGTCTTCTTCTCTTCCTGTTAGACACTGTGGAACGGTAAACAGGTCTTCTTCTCTTCCTGTTAGACACTGTGGAACGGTAAACAGGTCTCCTTCTCTTCCTGTTAGACGCTGTGGAACGGTAAACAGGTCTTCTTCTCTTCCTATTAGACACTGTGGAACGGTAAACAGGTCTTCTTCTCTTCCTGTTAGATGCTGTGGAACGGTAAACAGGTCTTCTTCTCTTCCTGTTAGACGCTGTGGAACGGTAAACAGGTCTTCTCTTCCTGTTAGACACTGTGGAACGGTAAACAGGTATTCTTCTCTTCCTGTTAGACACTGTGGAACGGTAAACAGGTCTTCTTCTCTTCCTGTTAGACACTGTGGAACGGTAAACAGGTCTTCTTCTCTTCCTGTTAGACGCTGTGGAACGGTAAACAGGTCTTCTTCTCTTCCTGTTAGACACTGTGGAACGGTAAACAGGTCTTCTCTTCCTGTTAGACGCTGTGGAACGGTAAACAGGTCTTCTCTTCCTGTTAGACGCTGTGGAATGGTAAACAGGTCTTCTTCTCTTCCTGTTAGATGCTGTGGAACGGTAAACAGGTCTTCTCTTCCTGTTAGACACTGTGGAATGGTAAACAGGTCTTCTTCTCTTCCTGTTAGACACTGTGGAACGGTAAACAGGTCTTCTCTTCCTGTTAGATGCTGTGGAACGGTAAACAGGTCTTCTTCTCTTCCTGTTAGACACTGTGGAACGGTAAACAGGTCTTCTCTTCCTGTTAGACGCTGTGGAACGGTAAACAGGTCTTCTTCTCTTCCTGTTAGACACTGTGGAATGGTAAACAGGTCTTCTTCTCTTCCTGTTAGACACTGTGGAACGGTAAACAGGTCTTCTCTTCCCGTTAGACGCTGTGGAACGGTAAACAGGTCTTCTCTTCCTGTTAGACGCTGTGGAACGGTAAACAGGTCTTCTTCTCTTCCTGTTAGACACTGTGGAACGGTAAACAGGTCTTCTTCTCTTCCTGTTAGACACTGTGGAACGGTAAACAGGTCTTCTCTTCCTGTTAGACACTGTGGAACGGTAAACAGGTCTTCTTCTCTTCCTGTTAGACACTGTGGAACGGTAAACAGGTCTTCTCTTCCTGTTAGACGCTGTGGAACGGTAAACAGGTCTTCTTCTCTTCCTGTTAGACACTGTGGACCTGTAAACAGGTCTTCTTCTCTTCCTGTTAGACACTGTGGATCGGTAAACAGGTCTTCTTCTCTTCCTGTTAGACACTGTGGAACGGTAAACAGGTCTTCTCTTCCTGTTAGACACTGTGGAACGGTAAACAGGTCTTCTCTTCCTGTTAGACACTGTGGAACGGTAAACAGGTCTTCTCTTCCTGTTAGATGCTGTGGAACGGTAAACAGGTCTTCTTCTCTTCCTGTTAGACACTGTGGAACGGTAAACAGGTCTTCTCTTCCTGTTAGACACTGTGGAACGGTAAACAGGTCTTCTTCTCTTCCTGTTAGACGCTGTGGAACGGTAAACAGGTCTTCTTCTCTTCCTGTTAGACACTGTGGATCGGTAAACAGGTCTTCTTCTCTTCCTGTTAGACACTGTGGAACGGTAAACAGGTCTTCTCTTCCTGTTAGACACTGTGGAACGGTAAACAGGTCTTCTCTTCCTGTTAGACACTGTGGAACGGTAAACAGGTCTTCTCTTCCTGTTAGACACTGTGGAACGGTAAACAGGTCTTCTTCTCTTCCTGTTAGATGCTGTGGAACGGTAAACAGGTCTTCTCTTCCTGTTAGACACTGTGGAACGGTAAACAGGTCTTCTTCTCTTCCTGTTAGATGCTGTGGAACGGTAAACAGGTCTTCTCTTCCTGTTAGACGCTGTGGAACGGTAAACAGGTCTTCTTCTCTTCCTGTTAGACACTGTGGAACGGTAAACAGGTCTTCTCTTCCTGTTAGACACTGTGGAACGGTAAACAGGTCTTCTTCTTTTCCTGTTAGATGCTGTGGAACGGTAAACAGGTCTTCTTCTCTTCCTGTTAGACGCTGTGGAACGGTAAACAGGTCTTCTTCTCTTCCTGTTAGACACTGTGGAACGGTAAACAGGTCTTCTTCTCTTCCTGTTAGATGCTGTGGAACGGTAAACAGGTCTTCTTCTCTTCCTGTTAGACACTGTGGAACGGTAAACAGGTCTTCTCTTCCTGTTAGACGCTGTGGAACGGTAAACAGGTCTTCTCTTCCTGTTAGACACTGTGGAACGGTAAACAGGTCTTCTCTTCCTGTTAGACACTGTGGAACGGTAAACAGGTCTTCTCTTCCTGTTAGACACTGTGGAACGGTAAACAGGTCTTCTCTTCCTGTTAGACGCTGTGGAACGGTAAACAGGTCTTCTCTTCCTGTTAGACACTGTGGAACGGTAAACAGGTCTTCTTCTCTTCCTGTTAGACACTGTGGAACGGTAAACAGGTCTTCTTCTCTTCCTGTTAGACACTGTGGAACGGTAAACAGGTCTTCTCTTCCTGTTAGACACTGTGGAACGGTAAACAGGTCTTCTTCTCTTCCTGTTAGATGCTGTGGAACGGTAAACAGGTCTTCTTCTCTTCCTGTTAGATGCTGTGGAACGGTAAACAGGTCTTCTCTTCCTGTTAGACACTGTGGAACGGTAAACAGGTCTTCTTCTCTTCCTGTTAGACACTGTGGAACGGTAAACAGGTCTTCTTCTCTTCCTGTTAGACACTGTGGAACGGTAAACAGGTCTTCTCTTCCTGTTAGACACTGTGGAACGGTAAACAGGTCTTCTTCTCTTCCTGTTAGATGCTGTGGAACGGTAAACAGGTCTTCTTCTCTTCCTGTTAGATGCTGTGGAACGGTAAACAGGTCTTCTCTTCCTGTTAGACACTGTGGAACGGTAAACAGGTCTTCTTCTCTTCCTGTTAGATGCTGTGGAACGGTAAACAGGTCTTCTCTGTTCCTGTTAGACGCTGTGGAACGGTAAACAGGTCTTCTCCTTCCTGTTAGACGCTGTGGAACGGTAAACAGGTCTTCTTCTCTTCCTGTTAGACGCTGTGGAACGGTAAACAGGTCTTCTCCTCCTGTTAGACGCTGTGGAACGGTAAACAGGTCTTCTTCTCTTCCTGTTAGACACTGTGGAACGGTAAACAGGTCTTCTCTTCCTGTTAGACGCTGTGGAACGGTAAACAGGTCTTCTTCTCTTCCTGTTAGACACTGTGGAACGGTAAACAGGTCTTCTTCTCTTCCTGTTAGATGCTGTGGAACGGTAAACAGGTCTTCTCCTCTTCCTGACGCTGTGGAACGGTAAACAGGTCTTCTCCTCCTGTTAGACGCTGTGGAACGGTAAACAGGTCTTCTTCTCTTCCTGTTAGACGCTGTGGAACGGTAAACAGGTCTTCTCCTCCTGTTAGACGCTGTGGAACGGTAAACAGGTCTTCTTCTCTTCCTGTTAGACACTGTGGAACAGTAAACAGGTCTTCTCCTCCTGTTAGACGCTGTGGAACGGTAAACAGGTCTTCTTCTCTTCCTGTTAGACGCTGTGGAACGGTAAACAGGTCTTCTCTTCCTGTTAGACACTGTGGAACGGTAAACAGGTCTTCTCTTCCTGTTAGACACTGTGGAACGGTAAACAGTTCTTCTCTTCCTGTTAGACACTGTGGAACGGTAAACAGGTCTTCTTCTCTTCCTGTTAGATGCTGTGGAACGGTAAACAGGTCTTCTTCTCTTCCTGTTAGACACTGTGGAACGGTAAACAGGTCTTCTTCTCTTCCTGTTAGACACTGTGGAACGGTAAACAGGTCTTCTCTTCCTGTTAGATGCTGTGGAACGGTAAACAGGTCTTCTTCTCTTCCTGTTAGACGCTGTGGAACGGTAAACAGGTCTTCTTCTCTTCCTGTTAGACACTGTGGAACGGTAAACAGGTCTTCTCTTCCTGTTAGATGCTGTGGAACGGTAAACAGGTCTTCTTCTCTTCCTGTTAGACACTGTGGAACGGTAAACAGGTCTTCTCTTCCTGTTAGACGCTGTGGAACGGTAAACAGGTCTTCTCTTCCTGTTAGACACTGTGGAACGGTAAACAGGTCTTCTTCTCTTCCTGTTAGACGCTGTGGAACGGTAAACAGGTCTTCTCTTCCTGTTAGACACTGTGGAACGGTAAACAGGTCTTCTTCTCTTCCTGTTAGACACTGTGGAACGGTAAACAGGTCTTCTTCTCTTCCTGTTAGACGCTGTGGAACGGTAAACAGGTCTTCTCTTCCTGTTAGACACTGTGGAACGGTAAACAGGTCTTCTTCTCTTCCTGTTAGACACTGTGGAACGGTAAACAGGTCTTCTTCTCTTCCTGTTAGACGCTGTGGAACGGTAAACAGGTCTTCTTCTCTTCCTGTTAGACGCTGTGGAACGGTAAACAGGTCTTCTTCTCTTCCTGTTAGACGCTGTGGAACGGTAAACAGGTCTTCTTCTCTTCCTGTTAGACACTGTGGAACGGTAAACAGGTCTTCTTCTCTTCCTGTTAGATGCTGTGGAACGGTAAACAGGTCTTCTTCTCTTCCTGTTAGACGCTGTGGAACGGTAAACAGGTCTTCTCTTCCTGTTAGACACTGTGGAACGGTAAACAGGTCTTCTCTTCCTGTTAGATGCTGTGGAACGGTAAACAGGTCTTCTTCTCTTCCTGTTAGACACTGTGGAACGGTAAACAGGTCTTCTCTTCCTGTTAGACACTGTGGAACGGTAAACAGGTCTTCTCTTCCTGTTAGACACTGTGGAACGGTAAACAGGTCTTCTCTTCCTGTTAGACGCTGTGGAACGGTAAACAGGTCTTCTTCTCTTCCTGTTAGACACTGTGGAACGGTAAACAGGTCTTCTTCTCTTCCTGTTAGACACTGTGGAACGGTAAACAGGTCTTCTCTTCCTGTTAGACACTGTGGAACGGTAAACAGGTCTTCTCTTCCTGTTAGACGCTGTGGAACGGTAAACAGGTCTTCTCTTCCTGTTAGACACTGTGGAACGGTAAACAGGTCTTCTTCTCTTCCTGTTAGACACTGTGGAACGGTAAACAGGTCTTCTTCTCTTCCTGTTAGACACTGTGGAACGGTAAACAGGTCTTCTCTTCCTGTTAGACACTGTGGAACGGTAAACAGGTCTTCTTCTCTTCCTGTTAGATGCTGTGGAACGGTAAACAGGTCTTCTTCTCTTCCTGTTAGATGCTGTGGAACGGTAAACAGGTCTTCTCCTCCTGTTAGACGCTGTGGAACGGTAAACAGGTCTTCTCCTCCTGTTAGACGCTGTGGAACGGTAAACAGGTCTTCTTCTCTTCCTGTTAGACGCTGTGGAACGGTAAACAGGTCTTCTCCTCCTGTTAGACGCTGTGGAACGGTAAACAGGTCTTCTTCTCTTCCTGTTAGACACTGTGGAACGGTAAACAGGTCTTCTCTTCCTGTTAGACGCTGTGGAACGGTAAACAGGTCTTCTTCTCTTCCTGTTAGACACTGTGGAACGGTAAACAGGTCTTCTTCTCTTCCTGTTAGATGCTGTGGAACGGTAAACAGGTCTTCTCCTCTTCCTGTTAGACGCTGTGGAACGGTAAACAGGTCTTCTCCTCCTGTTAGACGCTGTGGAACGGTAAACAGGTCTTCTTCTCTTCCTGTTAGACGCTGTGGAACGGTAAACAGGTCTTCTCCTCCTGTTAGACGCTGTGGAACGGTAAACAGGTCTTCTTCTCTTCCTGTTAGACACTGTGGAACAGTAAACAGGTCTTCTCCTCCTGTTAGACGCTGTGGAACGGTAAACAGGTCTTCTTCTCTTCCTGTTAGACGCTGTGGAACGGTAAACAGGTCTTCTCTTCCTGTTAGACACTGTGGAACGGTAAACAGGTCTTCTCTTCCTGTTAGACGCTGTGGAACGGTAAACAGGTCTTCTCTTCCTGTTAGACACTGTGGAACGGTAAACAGGTCTTCTTCTCTTCCTGTTAGACACTGTGGAACGGTAAACAGGTCTTCTTCTCTTCCTGTTAGACACTGTGGAACGGTAAACAGGTCTTCTTCTCTTCCTGTTAGACGCTGTGGAACGGTAAACAGGTCTTCTCTTCCTGTTAGACACTGTGGAACGGTAAACAGGTCTTCTTCTCTTCCTGTTAGACACTGTGGAACGGTAAACAGGTCTTCTCTTCCTGTTAGACGCTGTGGAACGGTAAACAGGTCTTCTTCTCTTCCTGTTAGACACTGTGGAACGGTAAACAGGTCTTCTTCTCTTCCTGTTAGACACTGTGGAACGGTAAACAGGTCTTCTCTTCCTGTTAGACGCTGTGGAACGGTAAACAGGTCTTCTCTTCCTGTTAGACACTGTGGAACGGTAAACAGGTCTTCTCTTCCTGTTAGACGCTGTGGAACGGTAAACAGGTCTTCTTCTCTTCCTGTTAGATGCTGTGGATCGGTAAACAGGTCTTCTCTTCCTGTTAGACACTGTGGAACGGTAAACAGGTCTTCTCTTCCTGTTAGATGCTGTGGAACGGTAAACAGGTCTTCTCTTCCTGTTAGACGCTGTGGAACGGTAAACAGGTCTTCTTCTCTTCCTGTTAGACGCTGTGGAACGGTAAACAGGTCTTCTTCTCTTCCTGTTAGATGCTGTGGAACGGTAAACAGGTCTTCTTCTCTTCCTGTTAGATGCTGTGGAACGGTAAACAGGTCTTCTCCTCTTCCTGTTAGACGCTGTGGAACGGTAAACAGGTCTTCTCCTCCTGTTAGACGCTGTGGAACGGTAAACAGGTCTTCTTCTCTTCCTGTTAGACGCTGTGGAACGGTAAACAGGTCTTCTCCTCCTGTTAGACGCTGTGGAACGGTAAACAGGTCTTCTTCTCTTCCTGTTAGACACTGTGGAACGGTAAACAGGTCTTCTCTTCCTGTTAGACGCTGTGGAACGGTAAACAGGTCTTCTTCTCTTCCTGTTAGACACTGTGGAACGGTAAACAGGTCTTCTTCTCTTCCTGTTAGATGCTGTGGAACGGTAAACAGGTCTTCTCCTCTTCCTGTTAGACGCTGTGGAACGGTAAACAGGTCTTCTCCTCCTGTTAGACGCTGTGGAACGGTAAACAGGTCTTCTTCTCTTCCTGTTAGACGCTGTGGAACGGTAAACAGGTCTTCTCCTCCTGTTAGACGCTGTGGAACGGTAAACAGGTCTTCTTCTCTTCCTGTTAGACACTGTGGAACAGTAAACAGGTCTTCTCCTCCTGTTAGACGCTGTGGAACGGTAAACAGGTCTTCTTCTCTTCCTGTTAGACGCTGTGGAACGGTAAACAGGTCTTCTCTTCCTGTTAGACACTGTGGAACGGTAAACAGGTCTTCTCTTCCTGTTAGACGCTGTGGAACGGTAAACAGGTCTTCTCTTCCTGTTAGACACTGTGGAACGGTAAACAGGTCTTCTTCTCTTCCTGTTAGACACTGTGGAACGGTAAACAGGTCTTCTTCTCTTCCTGTTAGACACTGTGGAACGGTAAACAGGTCTTCTTCTCTTCCTGTTAGACGCTGTGGAACGGTAAACAGGTCTTCTCTTCCTGTTAGACACTGTGGAACGGTAAACAGGTCTTCTTCTCTTCCTGTTAGACACTGTGGAACGGTAAACAGGTCTTCTCTTCCTGTTAGACGCTGTGGAACGGTAAACAGGTCTTCTTCTCTTCCTGTTAGACACTGTGGAACGGTAAACAGGTCTTCTTCTCTTCCTGTTAGACACTGTGGAACGGTAAACAGGTCTTCTCTTCCTGTTAGACGCTGTGGAACGGTAAACAGGTCTTCTCTTCCTGTTAGACACTGTGGAACGGTAAACAGGTCTTCTCTTCCTGTTAGACGCTGTGGAACGGTAAACAGGTCTTCTTCTCTTCCTGTTAGATGCTGTGGATCGGTAAACAGGTCTTCTCTTCCTGTTAGACACTGTGGAACGGTAAACAGGTCTTCTCTTCCTGTTAGATGCTGTGGAACGGTAAACAGGTCTTCTCTTCCTGTTAGACGCTGTGGAACGGTAAACAGGTCTTCTTCTCTTCCTGTTAGACGCTGTGGAACGGTAAACAGGTCTTCTTCTCTTCCTGTTAGATGCTGTGGAACGGTAAACAGGTCTTCTCTTCCTGTTAGACGCTGTGGAACGGTAAACAGGTCTTCTTCTCTTCCTGTTAGACGCTGTGGAACGGTAAACAGGTCTTCTTCTCTTCCTGTTAGACACTGTGGAACGGTAAACAGGTCTTCTTCTCTTCCTGTTAGACGCTGTGGAACGGTAAACAGGTCTTCTCTTCCTGTTAGACACTGTGGAACGGTAAACAGGTCTTCTCTTCCTGTTAGACGCTGTGGAACGGTAAACAGGTCTTCTTCTCTTCCTGTTAGACGCTGTGGAACGGTAAACAGGTCTTCTTCTCTTCCTGTTAGACACTGTGGAACGGTAAACAGGTCTTCTTCTCTTCCTGTTAGACACTGTGGAACGTTAAACAGGTCTTCTTCTCTTCCTGTTAGACGCTGTGGAACGGTAAACAGGTCTTCTTCTCTTCCTGTTAGACACTGTGGAACGGTAAACAGGTCTTCTTCTCTTCCTGTTAGACACTGTGGAACGGTAAACAGGTCTTCTTCTCTTCCTGTTAGACACTGTGGAACGGTAAACAGGTCTTCTTCTCTTCCTGTTAGACACTGGAACGGTAAACTGGTCTTCTCTTCCTGTTAGACGCTGTGGAACGGTAAACAGGTCTTCTTCTCTTCCTGTTAGATGCTGTGGAACGGTAAACAGGTCTTCTCTTCCTGTTAGACGCTGTGGAACGGTAAACAGGTCTTCTCTTCCTGTTAGACGCTGTGGAACGGTAAACAGGTCTTCTTCTCTTCCTGTTAGACACTGTGGAACGGTAAACAGGTCTTCTTCTCTTCCTGTTAGACACTGTGGAACGGTAAACAGGTCTTCTTCTCTTCCTGTTAGACACTGGAACGGTAAACAGGTCTTCTTCTCTTCCTGTTAGATGCTGTGGAACGGTAAACAGGTCTTCTTCTCTTCCTGTTAGACGCTGTGGAACGGTAAACAGGTCTTCTCTTCCTGTTAGACACTGTGGAACGTTAAACAGGTCTTCTCTTCCTGTTAGACACTGTGGAACGGTAAACAGGTCTTCTTCTCTTCCTGTTAGACGCTGTGGAACGGTAAACAGGTCTTCTCTTCCTGTTAGACGCTGTGGAACGGTAAACAGGTCTTCTCTTCCTGTTAGACGCTGTGGAACGGTAAACAGGTCTTCTCTTCCTGTTAGACACTGTGGAATGGTAAACAGGTCTTCTTCTCTTCCTGTTAGACGCTGTGGAACGGTAAACAGGTCTTCTCTTCCTGTTAGACACTGTGGAACGGTAAACAGGTCTTCTTCTCTTCCTGTTAGACGCTGTGGAACGGTAAACAGGTCTTCTCTTCCTGTTAGACACTGTGGAATGGTAAACAGGTCTTCTCTTCCTGTTAGACACTGTGGAACGGTAAACAGGTCTTCTCTTCCTGTTAGACACTGTGGAACAGTAAACAGGTCTTCTTCTCTTCCTGTTAGACACTGTGGAACGGTAAACAGGTCTTCTCTTCCTGTTAGACGCTGTGGAACGGTAAACAGGTCTTCTCTTCCTGTTAGACACTGTGGAACGGTAAACAGGTCTTCTTCTCTTCCTGTTAGACACTGTGGAACGGTAAACAGGTCTTCTTCTCTTCCTGTTAGACACTGTGGAACGGTAAACAGGTCTTCTTCTCTTCCTGTTAGACGCTGTGGAACGGTAAACGGTTGTGGAAATAGATGTCATGTATCACTGCATCAGATTGTGGGTCTTCAATAAAGAACGTTTTTGGTTCAGAAAAGAGAACAACTGGTAGTATATGTTTGTTTGTTCACATGCTGTGTGTGTGTGTGTGTGTGTGTGTGTGTGTGTGTGTGTGTGTGTGTGTGTGTGTGTGTGTGTGTGTGTGTGTGTGTGTGTGTGTGTGTGCGCGTGTGTGTGCGTATGTGTGTGCGTGTGCGTGTGTGTGCGTGTGCGTGTGTGTGTGTGCGTGTATGTGTGTGTGTGTGTGTGTGTGTGTGTGTGTGTGTGTGTGTGTGTGTGTAGAGAGAACATTGATAACAGAGAGAACAGAAAGGACAGAGAGGACAGAGAGAACAGAGAGAACAGAGAGGACAGAGAGAACAGAGAGAACAGAGAGGACAGAGAGGACAGAGAACAGAGAGGACAAAGAGAACAGAGAGAACAGAGAGGACAGAGAGGACAGAGATAACAGAGAGGACAGAGAGGACAGAGAACAGAGAGGACAAAGAGAACAGAGAGGACAGAGAGGACAGAGAGAACAGAGAGGACAGAGAGGACAGAGAACAGAGAGGACAAAGAGAACAGAGAGAACAGAGAGGACAGAGAGGACAGAGATAACAGAGAGGACAGAGAGGACAGAGAGGACAGAGAATACAGAGAGGACAAAGAGAACAGAGAGAAGAGAGAGGACAGAGAGAACAGAGTGGACAGAGAGATCAGAGAGAACAGAGAGAAGAGAGAGGACAGAGAGGACAGAGAGAACAGAGAGAAGAGGGGGATAAAGCCTCCCTTGGTCCCATGCTTCCAGGACCTCTGAGTAAAGAGGGACAAAGCCTCCCTTGGTCCCATGCCTCCAGGACCTCCTGAGTAACGAGGGACAAAGCCTCCCTTGGTCCCATGCTAACAGGACCTCTGAGTAACGAGGGGCAAAGCCTCCCTTGGTCCCATGCCTCCAGGACCTCTGAGTAAAGAGGGACAAAGCCTCCCTTGGTCCCATGCCTCCAGGACCTCCTGAGTAACGAGGGACAAAGCCTCCCTTGGTCCCATGCTAACAGGACCTCTGAGTAACGAGGGGCAAAGCCTCCCTTGGTCCCATGCCTCCAGGACCTCTGAGTAAAGAGGGACAAAGCCTCCCTTGGTCCCATGCTAACAGGACCTCTGAGTAACGAGGGACAAAGCCTCCCTTGGTCCCATGCTAACAGGACCTCTGAGTAACGAGGGACAAAGCCTCCCTTGGTCCCATGCTAACAGGACCTCTGAGTAACGAGGGGCAAAGCCTCCCTTGGTCCCATGCTAACAGCACCTCCTGAGTAACGAGGGACAAAGCCTCCCTTGGTCCCATGCTAACAGGACCTCTGAGTAACGAGGGACAAAGCCTCCCTTGGTCCCATGCTAACAGGACCTCTGAGTAACGAGGGGCAAAGCCTCCCTTGGTCCCATGCTAACAGGACCTCCTGAGTAACGAGGGACAAAGCCTCCCTTGGTCCCATGCTAACAGCACCTCCTGAGTAACGAGGGACAAAGCCTCCCTTGGTCCCATGCTAACAGGACCTCCTGAGTAACGAGGGACAAAGCCTCCCTTGGTCCCATGCCTCCAGGACCTCCTGAGTAACGAGGGACAAAGCCTCCCTTGGTCCCATGCCTCCAGGACCTCCTGAGTAACGAGGGACAAAGCCTCCCTTGGTCCCATGCTAACAGGACCTCTGAGTAACGAGGGACAAAGCCTCCCTTGGTCCCATGCTAACAGGACCTCTGAGTAACGAGGGATAAAGCCTCCCTTGGTCCCATGCTAACAGGACCTCCTGAGTAACGAGGGACAAAGCCTCCCTTGGTCCCATGCTAACAGCACCTCCTGAGTAACAAGGGACAAAGCCTCCCTTGGTCCCATGCTAACAGGACCTCTGAGTAACGAGGGACAAAGCCTCCCTTGGTCCCATGCTAACAAGACCTCCTGAGTAAAGAGGGACAAAGCCTCCCTTGGTCCCATGCTAACAGGACCTCCTGAGTAAAGAGGGACAAAGCCTCCCTTGGTCCCATGCTTCCAGGACCTCCTGAGTAACGAGGGACAAAGCCTCCCTTGGTCCCATGCTAACAGGACCTCCTGAGTAAAGAGGGACAAAGCCTCCCTTGGTCCCATGCTTCCAGGACCTCCTGAGTAACGAGGGGCAAAGCCTCCCTTGGTCCCATGCTAACAGCACCTCCTGAGTAAAGAGGGGCAAAGCCTCCCTTGGTCCCATGCTTCCAGGACCTCCTGAGTAACGAGGGACAAAGCCTCCCTTGGTCCCATGCTTCCAGGACCTCCTGAGTAACGAGGGACAAAGCCTCCCTTGGTCCCATGCTAACAAGACCTCCTGAGTAAAGAGGGACAAAGCCTCCCTTGGTCCCATGCTAACAGGACCTCCTGAGTAAAGAGGGACAAAGCCTCCCTTGGTCCCATGCTTCCAGGACCTCCTGAGTAATGAGGGACAAAGCCTCCCTTGGTCCCATGCTTCCAGGACCTCCTGAGTAAAAAGGGACAAAGCCTCCCTTGGTCCCATGCTAACAAGACCTCCTGAGTAAAGAGGGACAAAGCCTCCCTTGGTCCCATGCTAACAAGACCTCCTGAGTAAAGAGGGACAAAGCCTCCCTTGGTCCCATGCCTCCAGGACCTCCTGAGTAATGAGGGACAAAGCCTCCCTTGGTCCCATGCCTCCAGGACCTCCTGAGTAACGAGGGACAAAGCCTCCCTTGGTCCCATGCCTCCAGGACCTCCTGAGTAACGAGGGACAAAGCCTCCCTTGGTCCCATGCTAACAGGACCTCTGAGTAACGAGGGACAAAGCCTCCCTTGGTCCCATGCTAACAGGACCTCCTGAGTAACGAGGGGCAAAGCCTCCCTTGGTCCCATGCTAACAAGACCTCCTGAGTAACGAGGGACAAAGCCTCCCTTGGTCCCATGCTAACAGGACCTCTGAGTAACGAGGGACAAAGCCTCCCTTGGTCCCATGCTAACAGGACCTCCTGAGTAACGAGGGGCAAAGCCTCCCTTGGTCCCATGCCTCCAGGACCTCCTGAGTAACGAGGGACAAAGCCTCCCTTGGTCCCATGCTTCCAGGACCTCCTGAGTAACGAGGGGCAAAGCCTCCCTTGGTCCCATGCCTCCAGGACCTCCTGAGTAACGAGGGACAAAGCCTCCCTTGGTCCCATGCTTCCAGGACCTCCTGAGTAACGAGGGGCAAAGCCTCCCTTGGTCCCATGCCTCCAGGACCTCCTGAGTAACGAGGGACAAAGCCTCCCTTGGTCCCATGCTAACAGGACCTCTGAGTAACGAGGGACAAAGCCTCCCTTGGTCCCATGCCTCCAGGACCTCCTGAGTAAAGAGGGACAAAGCCTCCCACGGTCCAATGCTAACAGGACCTCCTGAGTAAATAAGACGAGGACAAAGCCTCCCTTGGTCCCATGCTAACAAGACCTCCTGAGTAACGAGGGACAAAGCCTCCCTTGGTCCCATGCTAACAGGACCTCTGAGTAACGAGGGACAAAGCCTCCCTTGGTCCCATGCTTCCAGGACCTCCTGAGTAAAGAGGGACAAAGCCTCCCTTGGTCCCATGCCTCCAGGACCTCCTGAGTAACGAGGGACAAAGCCTCCCTTGCTCCCATGCTTCCAGGACCTCCTGAGTAACGAGGGACAAAGCCTCCCTTGGTCCCATGCCTCCAGCACCTCCTGAGTAACGAGGGACAAAGCCTCCCTTGGTCCCATGCCTCCAGCACCTCCTGAGTAACGAGGGACAAAGCCTCCCTTGGTCCCATGCTAACAGGACCTCCTGAGTAAAGAGGGACAAAGCCTCCCTTGGTCCCATGCTAACAGCACCTCCTGAGTAACGAGGGACAAAGCCTCCCTTGGTCCCATGCCTCCAGGACCTCCTGAGTAAAGAGGGACAAAGCCTCCCTTGGTCCCATGCCTCCAGGACCTCCTGAGTAACGAGGGACAAAGCCTCCCTTGGTCCCATGCTAACAAGACCTCCTGAGTAACGAGGGGCAAAGCCTCCCTTGGTCCCATGCTAACAGCACCTCCTGAGTAACGAGGGACAAAGCCTCCCTTGGTCCCATGCTAACAGCACCTCCTGAGTAACGAGGGACAAAGCCTCCCTTGGTCCCATGCTAACAGCACCTCCTGAGTAACGAGGGACAAAGCCTCCCACGGTCCCATGCTAACAGCACCTCCTGAGTAACGAGGGACAAAGCCTCCCTTGCTCCCATGCTAACAGGATGGTTTGTGCCTGTTCTCCTTCCAAACAGGTCGTCAGTCCCTCAATGGACAGTAGGCCTGTGTAAGGAAATGGACCACCTGAGTGGTTCAAGCCCACAGTGAAATCTTCGGTGGCCTCTACTAAAAGGTAAGTAGGAGGAGGTGGAGGAGAGGAGATAGAGATGTCATAGAGGACACGAATTCTATTGTCTGTGGGGTTGAGAGCAAGAGAAGGAGAGAGGAGAAAGAGGGGAGAGAGAGAATGAGAGGGGAGAGAGAGAGAAGGAGAGGGGAGAGAGGGGGGAGAGAGAGAGAGAAGGAGAGGGGAGAGAGAGGGGAGAGAGAGAGAGAAGGAGAGGGGAGAGAGAGGGGAGAGAGAGAGAAGGAGAGGGGAGAGAGAGGGGAGAGAGAGAGAGAAGGAGAGGGGAGAGAGAGGGGGAGAGAGAGAGAGAAGGAGAGGGGAGAGAGGGGAGAGAGAGAGAAGGAGAGGGGGAGAGAGAGGGGAGAGAGAGAGAGAAGGAGAGGGGAGAGAGAGTGGAGAGAGGAGAGAGAAGGAGAGGGGAGAGAGGGAGAAGGAGAGGGGAGAGAGAGAAGGAGAGGGGAGAGAGGGAGAAGGAAAGGGGTGAGAGAGAGAGAAGGAGAGGGGAGAGAGAGGGGAGAGAGAGAGGAGAGAGAAGGAGAGGGGAGAGAGGGGAGAGAGAGAGAGAAGGAGAGGGGAGAGAGAGGGGAGAGAGAGAGAAGGAGGGAGGCGAGAGAGTCTTTCACTGTCTGCTCTCCATTCCACTCCATTAGTCAAACAGACAAGCATTGAACAGAGAGAAAACACTGAAGACATGAGAACAACTGGTAGAGCCTCTCCCTGCTGACCCTGTGAATTCCCCAAGATGCAGGTGAATCTCCACCAGATCTACTGGGGGACTTGATCTGCCCTCTCCCCTGACAAGATCTAATAATAGAATCGGTTTTTGGATCATTCAATTTTCAGTTGAGTCAATTCGGGGAATGGATTATTGAAATTAAATTGACAGTCCTGACTTGACCTCGGGCGGTTGTAGTCTCTCTCTCTCTAAAACAGACAACAACCGACAGTATGGGAAGGAGACAGGAACTAATGTCCCGTTACAGCTGAGACCTCTATACCCAGAATACCTAACGATCCTCCCACCCCTCTCCCTCTCTCTCCCCACCTCTCTCCTCCTCACCACCCACCTCCCTCTCTCTCCCCCCTCTCTCCCTCCCCCCTCCCTCTCTCTCCCCACCTCTCTCCCTCCCCTCCTCCCTCTCTCCTCCCTCTCTCCCCCCTCTCTCCCTCCCCTCCTCCCCTCTCTCTCTCCCCACCTCTCTCCCTCCCCCCTCCCTCTCTCTCCCCACCTCTCTCCCCTCCCTCCTCCCTCTCTCACCCCCTCTCTCCCTCCCCTCCTCCCTCTCCCTCCCCTCCTCCCCCTCTCTTCCTCCTCCCTCTCTCCCTCCTCCCCTCTCTCCCCTCCCCCCCCCTCTCCCTCCTCCCTCTCTCCCTCCCCCCTCTCTCCCTCCTCCCTCTCTCCCCCTCCCCCTCTCTCCCCTCCCCCCCCTCTCTCCCTCCTCCCTCTCCCCTCTCCCTCCCCTCCTCCCCTCTCTTCCTCCTCCCTCTCTCCCTCCCTCCCTCTCTCTCCCCTCCCCCTCTCTCCCTCCTCCCCTCTCCCTCCCCTCTCTCCCTCCTCCCTCTCTCCCCCTCCCCTCTCTCCTCCCCCTCTCTCCCCCTCCCCCTCTCTCCCCTCCCCCTCTCCCCTCCCCCCTCTCTCCCTCCTCCCTCTCTCCCTCCTCCCTCTCTCCCCTCCCCCTCTCTCCCTCCTCCCTCTCTCCCTCCTCCCTCTCTCCCTCCCCTCCTCCCCCTCTCTCCCTCCTCCCTCTCTCCCCACGCCTGCTCCTCCCTCACGGTTTCTCCTTGGATGTTTCTTTAAATGAGCTTTCCAATTCTTCTCTCCTCAATTCAATTTTCCCAAGGCCATTACCGCCACCGCTGTAACGTGGAGGTTAAATATATCAGACCTCATGAGGAGATAATTAGTACTGCTTAATAATCAGCTAATTCTCCTGATGAGAGATGAGATGATGGCTCTCCGTCTGGTTCCGAGTCCCCAAACGGCACCCTATTCCCTACGTAGTGCACTGCCAGAGGTGTGGCTAGTGCACTACACAGGGAATAGGGTTCCGTTTGGGACACAAGGTAATGGGGTGTGAGGAGGACAGGAGGGGGCGGGGGATCGGTTCAGCCCGACCTGACAAATGAAATGAAACATATTTAAACACTGTTTTACGATATTACCGGCAGATTACCGGGGACGACATCATCATTTCCACGGTACCTGATGGCGGCGGGCGAGGGAGGAGAGCTGAGCGTCATTAAGGCGATGCTGATAGGCCGCGGTGACAGAGTGACAGAACGCTACTGGCTAATGTGAAGGCATATAAGTCATGGAGACACACACACACACACACACGGACGCACACACACACGCACACACACACGCACACACACACAAACGTGCACGCACACGCACGCACACACGCACGCACACACACACGCACACACACACGCGCGCACGCACACACACACGCACGCACACACGCACGCACGCACGCATGCACGCACACACACACACACACACGCACGCACGCATGCACGCACACACACACGCACACACGCACACACACACGCGCACACACACACGCACACAAACGCGCGCGCACGCAAGCACACGCACACACACACACACACACGCACACGCGCGCACACACACACACACACACACACGCACACACACACACACACACGCGCACACACACACACACACACACGGGAGATAATGTGACAGCTATAAGTTATGGACAACATCAATCACAGGGGGAGGAGAAGGAGAACTGTAAGGCAAGGACAAAACTTCACTTCTCTAAACGAGCGCTGAGACACAGTGAAGTCACACACACACACGTTGAAAAATCACACGAGGAAGAATGTCCCTCTGTGTCTGGGTCATTAATATCCTGGTTTACAGTCATCTCTGGGAGAATGGCCCTCTGTGTCTGGGTCATTAATATCCTGGTTTACAGTCATCTCTGGGAGAATGGCCCTCTGTGTCTGGGTCATTAATATCCTGGTTTACAGTCATCTCTGGGAGAATGGCCCTCTGTGTCTGGGTCATTAATATCCTGGTTTACAGTCATCTCTGGGAGAATGGCCCTCTATGTCTGGGTCATTAATATCCTGGTTTACAGTCATCTCTGGGAGAATGGCCCTCTGTGTCTGGGTCATTAATATCCTGGTTTACAGTCATCTCTGGGAGAATGGCCCTCTGTGTCTGGGTCATTAATATCCTGGTTTACAGTCATCTCTGGGAGAATGGCCCTCTGTGTCTGGGTCATTAATATCCTGGTTTATACAGTCATCTCTGGGAGAATGGCCCTCTGTGTCTGGTTCATTAATATCCTGGTTTACAGTCATCTCTGGGTGAATGGCCCTCAGTGTCTGGGTCATTAATATCCTGGTTTACAGTCATCTCTGGGAGAATGGCCCTCTGTGTCTGGTTCATTAATATCCTGGTTTACAGTCATCTCTGGGAGAATGGCCCTTTGTGTCTGGGTCATTAATATCCAATGTTACAGGAAGGCCATAAAGATCATCAAGGACATCTACCACCCGAGCCACTGCCTGTTCACCCCGCTATCATCCAGAAGGCGAGGTCAGTACAGGTGCATCAAAGCTGGGACCGAGAGACTGAAAAACAGCTTCTATCTCAAGGCCATCAGACTGTTAAACAGCCACCACTAACATTGAGTGGCTGGTGCCAACACACTGACACTGACTCAACTCCAGCCACTTTAATAATGGGAATTGATGGGAAATGTTGTAAATATATCACTAGCCACTTTGAACAATGCTACCTTATATAATGTTACTTACCCTACATTATTCATCTCATATGCATACGTATATACTATATATACGTATATACAAGGGTCTATTGGGATGACCAGGGTCTACATGATGACCAGGGTCTACATGATGACCAGGGTCTATAGGGACGACCAGGGTCTATAAGGATTACCATGGGCCTATAGGGAAGACCAGGGTCTATACGGATGACCAGGGTCTATAGGGATGACCAGGGTCTATACTGATGACCAGGGTCTACATGATGGCCAGGGTCTATAGGGATGACCAGGGTCTATAGGGATGACCAGGGTCTATAGGGATGACCAGGGTCTATACTGATGACCAGGGTCTACATGATGACCAGGGTCTACATGATGACCAGGGTCTATAGTGATGACCAGGGTCTACATGATGACCAGGGTCTACATTGATGACCAGGGTCTATAGCGATGACCAGGGTCTATAGGGATGACCAGGGTCTATAGGGACGACCAGGGTCTACATGATGATCAGGGTCTATAGTGATGACCAGGGTCTATAGGGATGACCAGGGTCTACATGATGACCAGGGTCTATAGGGATGACCAGGGTCTACATGATGACCAGGGTCTACATGATGACCAGGGTCTATAGGGATGACCAGGGTCTACATGATGACCAGGGTCTACATGATGACCAGGGTCTATAGGGATGATCAGGGTCTATAGGGATGACCAGGGTCTACATGATGACCAGGGTCTATATGATGACCAGGGTCTACATGATGACCAGGGTCTACATGATGACCAGGGTCTATAGGGATGACCAGGGTCTACATGATGACCAGGGTCTATAGGGATGACCAGGGTCTATAGGGATGACCAGGGTCTACATGATGACCAGGGTCTATAGGGATGACCAGGGTCTATAGGGATGACCAGGGTCTATAGGGATGACCAGGGTCTACATTGATGACCAGGGTCTATAGGGATGACCAGGGTCTATAGGGATGACCAGGGTCTACATGATGACC
>NW_027005859.1:0-2500 GCF_036934945.1 Oncorhynchus masou masou | reverse complement strand
CTCCTCGTCCTCCTCAGAAGAGGAAGAGGAAGACTGTTACGGGGGAAGAGGTGGACACAGGGATTGAACCGTGGTTTCCCGCGGCGAGGTTTGTGACAAGTTGTTAACTTTATTTTTAATTGAATGGTTTTAAAATGATGGAGGCAGACTTGTAGAGCCAAGATTTAATTTTCTGACCACTTGAACTGGAAAACCTTGAGACTTTAGTCCTGACCTGCCTGAGAGATCCAGAGAGTCACAATTACTGATGTCATAATTACTCATGTCACAATTACTGATGTCATAATTACTGATGTCATTATTACTGATGTCATAATTACTGATGTCATAGTTATTGTTACCTTGTTCTTCATGATGCTCTCTGCGCTTTTAATGGACCTCTGAGACTATCACAGTGCAGGTGCATTTATATGGAGACTTGATTACACACAGGTGGATTGTATTTATCATCATTAGTCATTTAGGTCAACATTGGATCATTCAGAGATCCTCACTGAACTTCTGGAGAGAGTTTGCTGCACTGAAAGTAAAGGGGCTGAATAATTTTGCACGCCCAATTTTTCAGTTTTTGATTTGTTAAAAAAAGTTTGAAATATCCAATAAATGTCGTTCCACTTCATGCTTGTGTCCCACTTGTTGTTGATTCTTCACAAAAAAATACAGTTTTATATCTTTATGTTTGAAGCCTGAAATGTGGCAAAAGGTCGCAAAGTTCAAGGGGGCCGAATACTTTCGCAAGTCACTGTATAAACCTATTCTTAGTTAAGAGGTCACGAGGTCAGTAGAAACCTCATATATATATAAACCTATTCTTAGTTAAGAGGTCACGAGGTCAGTAGAAACCTCATATATATATATAAACCTATTCTTAGATAAGAGGTCACGAGGTCAGTAGAAACCTCATATATAAACCTATTATTAGTTAAGAGGTCACGAGGTCAGTAGAAACCTCATATATATAAACCTATTATTAGTTAAGAGGTCACGAGGTCAGTAGAAACCTCATATATAAACCTATTATTAGTTAAGAGGTCACGAGGTCAGTAGAAACCTCATATATAAACCTATTCATATCATAAACCTATAAACCTATTATTAGTTAAGAGGTCACGAGGTCAGTAGAAACCTCATATATAAACCTATTATTAGTTAAGAGGTCACGAGGTCAGTAGAAACCTCAGTAGAAATATATATAAACCTATTATTAGTTAAGAGGTCACGAGGTCAGTAGAAACCTCATATATATAAACCTATTATTATAAACCTATTATTAGTTAAGAGGTCACGAGGTCAGTAGAAACCTCATATATAAACCTATTATTAGTTAAGAGGTCACGAGGTCAGTAGAAACCTCATATATAAACCTATTCTTAGTTAAGAGGTCACGAGGTCAGTAGAAACATCATGTATAAACCTATTATTAGTTAAGAGGTCACGAGGTCAGTAGAAACCTCTATTATTAGTTATATATAAACCTATTCATTAGTTAAGAGGTCACGAGGTCATAGAAACCTCTATATCTATTATTAGTTAAGAGGTCACGAGGTCAGTAGAAACCTCATATATATAAACCTATCATTAGTTAAGAGGTCACGAGGTCAGTAGAAACCTCATATATATAAACCTATTATTAGTTAAGAGGTCACGAGGTCAGTAGAAACCTCCTCTATTCTTATATATATAAACCTATTATTAAACCTAAGAGGTCACGAGGTCAGTAGAAACCTCATATATATATATAAACGAGGTCAGTAGAAACTCATATATAAATCTATATATATAAACCTATTATTAGTTAAGAGGTCACGAGGTCATTAGAAACCTCATATATATAAACCTATTATTAGTTAAGAGGTCACGAGGTCAGTAGAAACCTCATATATATAAACCTATTATTAGTTAAGAGGTCACGAGGTCAGTAGAAACCTCATATATATATATAAACCTATTCTTAGATAAGAGGTCACGAGGTCAGTAGAAACCTCATATATATAAACCTATTCTTAGGTCAGTAGAAACCTCATATATATAAACCTATTATTAGTTAAGAGGTCAAGGTCAGTAGAAACCTCATATATATAAACCTATTATTAGATAAGAGGTCACGAGGTCAGTAGAAACCTCATATATATAAACCTATCATTAGTTAAGAGGTCACGAGGTCAGTAGAAACCTCATATATATAAACCTATTATTAGTTAAGAGGTCACGAGGTCATTAGAAACCTCATATATATAAACCTATTATTAGTTAAGAAGGTCAGTAGAAACCTCATATATAAACCTATTATTAGTTAAGAGGTCACGAGGTCAGTAGAAACCTCATATATATAAACCTATTATTAGTTAAGAGGTCACGAGGTCAGTAGAAACCTCATATATATATAAACCTATTATTAGTTAAGAGGTCACGAGGTCAGTAGAAACCTCATATATATATAAACCTATTATTAGTTAAGAGGTCACGAGGTCAGTAGAAACCTCATATATATAAACCTATT
>NW_027005858.1:0-3625 GCF_036934945.1 Oncorhynchus masou masou | reverse complement strand
GAACTGTTGGAAGAGGTCAAAAAAATGTCTAATGGAACTGGGACATGCCAATGAAATGACAAATAAAAAAAAAATTGTTTGCACTTAAAATCTAAAAAGAATCAGTTTAGCAGAGGATGGTTTCGATCCATCGACCTCTGGGTTATGGGCCCAGCACGCTTCCACTGCGCCACTCTTCTCTCAGCCACTTAAGAAAAGACTAGAACTCACAATCCATGGCTTAGGAGGCCAGTGTCTTAGGCCACTGGGGTACTGTGTAAACAGTATGACCTATACGAACTGTTGGAAGAGGTCAAAAAAATGTCTAATGGAACTGAGACATGCCCATGAAACGACACATTTTTTAAATTTTTTGTTTGCACTTTAAATCTGAAAAGAAAGTGTATAGCAGAGGATGGTTTTCATCCATCGACCTTGGGCCCAGCACGACACTTCCGCTGCGCCACTCTTCTCTCAGACACTTAAGAAAAGACTAGAACTCTCAATCCATGGCTTAGGAGGCCAGTGTCTTGGCCACTGGGGTACTGTGTAAACAGTATGACCAATACGAACTGTTGGAAGAGGTCAAAAAAAAGTGTATAATGGAACTGAGACATGCCAATGAAATGACAAATAAAAAATAAAAAAAATTGTTTGCACTTAAAATCTAAAAAGGAACTGTTTAGCAGAGAATGGTCTCGATCCATCAACCTCTGGGTTATGGGCCCAGCACGCTTCCGCTGTGCCACTCCACTTCGATCCACCCCAGATGGGACTTGAACCCACAATCCCTGGCTTAGGAGGCCAGTGTCTTAGGCCACTGGGGTACTGTGTAAACAGTATGACCTATACGAACTGTTGGAAGAGGTTAAAAAAAATGTATATTGGCAATGAGACATGACCATGAAACGACACATTTTTTATTTTTTTTGTTTGCACTTTAAATCTAAAAAGAAAGTGTATAGCAGAGGATGGTTTCCATCCATCGACCTCTTTGTTATGGGCCCAGCACGCTTCCGCTGTGCCACTCTTCTCTCAGACACTTAAGAAAAGACTAGAACTCTCAATCCATGGCTTAGGAGGCCAGTGTCTTAGGCCACTGGGGTACTGTGTAAACAGTATGACCAATACGAACTGTTGGAAGAGGTCAAAAAAGTGTATAATGGAACTGAGACATGCCAATGAAATGACAAATTAAAAAAAAAAATTGTTTGCACTTAAAATCTAAAAAGAATCTGTTTAGCAGAGGATGGTTTCGATCCATCGACCTCTGGGTTATGGGCCCAGCACGCTTCCGCTGCGCCACTCTGCTCTCAGCCACTTAAGAAAAGACTAGAACTCACAATCCATGGCTTAGGAGGCCAGTGTCTTAGGCCACTGGGGTACTGTGTAAACAGTATGACCTATACGAACTGTTGGAAGAGGTCAAAAAATGTCTAATGGAACTGAGACATGCCCATGAAACGACACATTTTTTAAATTTTTTGTTTGCACTTAAAATCTAAAAAGAATCTGTTTAGCAGAGGATGGTTTGATCCATCGACCTCTGGGTTATGGGCCCAGCACGCTTCCGCTGCGCCACTCTGCTCTCAGCCACTTAAGAAAAGACTAGAACTCACAATCCATGGCTTAGGAGGCAAGTGTCTTAGGCCACTGGGGTACTGTGTAAACAGTATGACCTATACGAACTGTTGGAAGAGGTCAAAAAAATATATATACAATGAGACATGACCATGAAACGACACATTTTTTAAATTTTTTGTTTGCACTTAAAATCTGAAAAGAAACTGTTTAGCAGAGGATGGTTTCTATCCATCAACCTCTGGGTTATGGGCCCAGCACGCTTCCGCTGCGCCACTCTGCTCTCAGCCACTTAAGAAAAGACTAGAACTCACAATCCATGGCTTAGGAGGCCAGTGTCTTAGGCCACTGGGGTACTTTGTAAACAGTATGACCAATACGAACTGTTGGAAGAGGTCAAAAAAATGTCTAATGGAACTGGGACATGCCAATGAAATGACAAATTTAAAAAAAAAAAATTGTTTGCACTTAAAATCTAAAAAGAATCTGTTTAGCAGAGGATGGTTTCGATCCATCGACCTCTGGGTTATGGGCCCAGCACGCTTCCGCTGCGCCACTCTGCTCTCAGCCACTTAAGAAAAGACTAGAACTCACAATCCATGGCTTAGGAGGCCAGTGTCTTAGGCCACTGGGGTACTGTGTAAACAGTATGACCTATACGAACTGTTGGAAGAGGTCAAAAAAATGTCTAATGGAACTGAGACATGCCCATGAAACGACACCTTTTTAAATTTTTTGTTTGCACTTAAAATCTGAAAAGAAATCTGTTTAGCAGAGGATGGTTTCCATCCATCGACCTCTGGGTTATGGGCCCAGCACGCTTCCGCTGCGCCACTCTGCTCTCAGCCACTTAAGAAAAGACTAGAACTCACAATCCATGGCTTAGGAGGCCAGTGTCTTAGGCCACTGGGGTACTGTGTAAACAGTATGACCAATACGAACTGTTGGAAGAGGTCAAAAAAATGTCTAATGGAACTGGGACATGCCAATGAAATGACAAATTAAAAAAATAATTGTTTGCACTTAAAATCTAAAAAGAATCTGTTTAGCAGAGGATGGTTTCGATCCATCGACCTCTGGGTTATGGGCCCAGCACGCTTCCGCTGCGCCACTCTGCTCTCAGCCACTTAAGAAAAGACTAGAACTCACAATCCATGGCTTAGGAGGCCAGTGTCTTAGGCCACTGGGGTACTGTGTAAACAGTATGACCAATACGAACTGTTGGAAGAGGTCAAAAAAATGTCTAATGGAACTGAGACATGCCAATGAAATGACAAATTAAAAAAAAAAATTGTTTGCACTTAAAATCTAAAAGAATCAGTTTAGCAGAGGATGGTTTCGATCCATCGACCTCTGGGTTATGGGCCCAGCACGCTTCCGCTGCGTCACTCTGCTCTCAGCCACTTAAGAAAAGACTAGAACTCACAATCCATGGCTTAGGAGGCCAGTGTCTTAGGCCACTGGGGTACTGTGTAAACAGTATGATTGCATAAAATCTAAAAAAACATTCCAGCAGAGGATGGTTTTACGATCCATGCCACTCCACTTCCATCCACCCCAGATGGGACTTGAACCCACAATCCCTCTAGAGGCCAGTGCCTTATCCATTAGGGCTGGGGCCACTGGGGCACTGCCTGCAAACAGTACGAACTGATAGAAGCAGTAAAACAATGTGTACTGGATAGCACTCAATGAAATTTAGCTTTCTCATTTCTGTTTGCTTTTCATTTTTAAAAAGAAGATGTTTAACAGCTAGATGGTTCCGATCCATCGACTCTGGGTTATGGGCCCAATCCTGTGTGGCTTAGAAGGCCAGTGTCTTAGAGCCCACTGGGGTACTGTGTTAAACAGTATGACCTATACGAACTGTTGGAAGAGGTCAAAAAAATGTCTAATGGCAACTGAGACATGCCCATGAAACGACACATTTTTTAAATTTTTTGTTTGCACTTAAAATCTGAAAAGAATCTGTTTAGCAGAGGATGGTTTCTGATCCATCAACCTCTGGGTTATGGGCCCAGCACGCTTCCGCTGCGCCACTCTGCTCTCAGCCACTTAAGAAAAG
>NW_027005857.1:0-3625 GCF_036934945.1 Oncorhynchus masou masou | reverse complement strand
TCATCTTCCCTCCAACTAATAACCTGACAGTAGTGATGTTGTCATCATCTTCCCCCAACTAATAACCTGACAGTAGTGATGTTGTTGTCATCTTCCCCTCAACTAATAACCTGACAGTAGTGATGTTGTCATCATCTTCTCCCCAACTAATAACCTGACAGTAGTGATGTTGTTGTCATCTTCCCCTCAACTAATAACCTGACAGTAGTGATGTTGTTTCGTCATCTTCCCCTCAACTAATAACCTGACAGTAGTGATGTTGTTGTCATCATCTTCCCTCAACTAATAACCTGACAGTAGTGATGTTGTTGTCATCTTCCCCTCAACTAATAACCTGACAGTAGTGATGTTGTCATCATCTTCCCTCAACTAATAACCTGACAGTAGTGATGTTGTCATCATCTTCCCCTCAACTAATAACCTGACAGTAGTGATGTTGTTGTCATCTTCCCCTCAACTAATAACCTGACAGTAGTGATATGTTATCATCTTCCCCTCAACTAATAACCTGACAGTATGTGATGTTGTCATCATCTTCCCCTCAACTAATAACCTGACAGTAGTGATGTTGTTGTCATCTTCCCCTCAACTAATAACCTGACAGTAGTGATGTTGTCATCATCTTCCCCTCAACTAATAACCTGACAGTAGTGATGTTGTCATCATCTTCCCCTCAACTAATAACCTGACAGTAGTGATTGTTGTCATCATCTTCCCCTCAACTAATAACCTGACAGTAGTGATGTTGTTGTCATCTTCCCCTCAACTAATAACCTGACAGTAGTGATGTTGTTGTCATCTTCCCCTCAACTAATAACCTGACAGTAGTGATGTTGTCATCATCTTCCCTCAACTAATAACCTGACAGTAGTGATGTTGTTGTCATCTTCCCCTCAACTAATAACCTGACAGTAGTGATGTTGTTGTCATCTTCCCCTCAACTAATAACCTGACAGTAGTGATGTTGTTGTCATCTTCCCCTCAACTAATAACCTGACAGTAGTGATGTTGTTGTCATCTTCCCCTCAACTAATAACCTGACAGTAGTGATGTTGTTGTCATCTTCCCCTCAACTAATAACCTGACAGTAGTGATGTTGTTGTCATCATCTTCCCCTCAACTAATAACCTGACAGTAGTGATGTTGTTGATCATCTTCCCCTCAACTAATAACCTGACAGTAGTGATGTTGTTGTCATCATCTTCCCTCAACTAATAACCTGACAGTAGTGATGTTGTCATCATCTTCCCCTCAACTAATAACCTGACAGTAGTGATGTTGTTGTCATCATCTCCCCTCAACTAATAACCTGACAGTAGTGATGTTGTTGTCATCTTCCCCTCAACTAATAACCTGACAGTAGTGATGTTGTTGTCATCTTCCCCTCAACTAATAACCTGACAGTAGTGATGTTGTTGTCATCTTCCCCTCAACTAATAACCTGACAGTAGTGATGTTGTTGTCATCGTCTTCCCCTCAACTAATAACCTGACAGTAGTGATGTTGTCGTCATCTTCCCCTCAACTAATAACCTGACAGTAGTGATGTTGTTGTCATCTTCCCCTCAACTAATAACCTGACAGTAGTGATGTTGTTGTCATCTTCCCCTCAACTAATAACCTGACAGTAGTGATGTTGTTGTCATCATCTTCCCCTCAACTAATAACCTGACAGTAGTGATGTTGTTGTCATCATCTTCCCCTCAACTAATAACCTGACAGTAGTGATGTTGTTGTCATCTTCCCCTCAACTAATAACCTGACAGTAGTGATGTTGTTGTCATCTTCCCCTCAACTAATAACCTGACAGTAGTGATGTTGTTGTCATCTTCCCCTCAACTAATAACCTGACAGTAGTGATGTTGTTGTCTTCATCTTCCCCTCAACTAATAACCTGACAGTAGTGATGTTGTTGTCATCTTCCCCTCAACTAATAACCTGACAGTAGTGATGTTGTTGTCATCTTCCCCTCAACTAATAACCTGACAGTAGTGATGTTGTCGTCATCTTCCCCTCAACTAATAACCTGACAGTAGTGATGTTGTTGTCATCTTCCCCTCAACTAATAACCTGACAGTAGTGTTGTTGTCGTCTTCCCCTCAACTAATAACCTGACAGTAGTGATGTTGTTGTCATCTTCCCCTCAACTAATAACCTGACAGTAGTGATGTTGTTGTCATCATCTTCCCCTCAACTAATAACCTGACAGTAGTGATTGTTGTCATCGTCTTCCCCTCAACTAATAACCTGACAGTAGTGATGTTGTTGTCATCTTCCCCTCAACTAATAACCTGACAGTAGTGATGTTGTTGTCATCTTCCCCTCAACTAATAACCTGACAGTAGTGATGTTTGTCATCATCTTCCCCTCAACTAATAACCTGACAGTAGTGTTGTTGTCATTATCTTCCCCTCAACTAATAACCTGACAGTAGTGATGTTGTCATCATCTTCCCCTCAACTAATAACCTGACAGTAGTGATGTTGTTGTCATCTTCCCCTCAACTAATAACCTGACAGTAGTGATGTTGTTGTCATCGTCTTCCCCTCAACTAATAACCTGACAGTAGTGATGTTGTCGTCATCTTACCCCTCAACTAATAACCTGACAGTAGTGTTGTTGTCATTATCATCGTCTTCCTCTCAACTAATAACCTGACAGTAGTGATGTTGTTGTCATCATCTTCCTCAATTAATAACCTGACAGTAGTGTTGTTGTCATTATCTTCCCTCAACTAATAACCTGACAGTGAGTTGTTGTCATCTTCCCTCAACTAATAACCTGTCATTATCTTCCCCTCAACTAATAACCTGACAGTAGTGATGTTGTTGTCATCTTCCCCTCAACTAACCTGACAGTAGTGATGTTGTCATCATCTTCCTCAACTAAACAACCTGACAGTAGTGATGTTGTTGTCATCTTCCCCAACTAATAACCTGACAGTAGTGATGTTGTTGTCATCATCTTCCCCTCAACTAATAACCTGACAGTAGTGATGTTGTCATCATCTTCCCTCAACTAATAACCTGACAGTAGTGATGTTGTTGTCATCTTCCCCCTCAACTAATAACCTGACAGTAGTGATGTTGTCATGTCATCTTCCCCCTCAACTAATAACCTGACAGTAGTGATGTTGTTGTCATCTTCCTCTCAACTAATAACCTGACAGTAGTGTTGTTGTTGTCATCTTCCCCTCAACTAATAACCTGACAGTAGTGATATTTGTTGTCATCTTCCCCTCAACTAACTGACGGTAGTGATGTTGTCATCATCTTCCTCAACTAATAACCTGACAGTAGTGATGTTGTCATCATCTTCCCCTCAACTAATAACCTGACAGTAGTGATGTTGTCATCATCTTCCCCTCAACTAATAACCTGACAGTAGTGATGTTGTTGTCATCTTTTCCCTCAATAAACAACCTGACAGTAGTGATGTTGTTGTCATCATCTTCCCCTCAACTAATAACCTGACAGTAGTGATGTTGTTGTCATCGTCTTCCCCTCAACTAATAACCTGACAGTAGTGATGTTGTCGTCATCTTCCCCTCAACTAATAACCTGACAGTAGTGTTGTTGTCATTATCTTCCCCTCAACTAATAACCTGACAGTAGTGATGTTGTTGT
>NW_027005856.1:0-3627 GCF_036934945.1 Oncorhynchus masou masou | reverse complement strand
TTTAGAACAGTAATGGAGCAGTAATAGAACAGCAATAAAACAGTTCTAGAACAGTAATGGAGCAGTAATAGAACAGCAATAAAACAGTTCTAGAACAGTAATAAAACAGTAATATAGCAGTATAGAACAGTTCTAGAACAGTAATGGAGCAGTAATAGATCAGTTCTAGAACAGTAATAAACAGTGCTATAGCAGTACTAGAACAGTAATAGAATAGTCATAAAACAGTAATATAGCAGTAATAGAACAGTTCTAGAACAGTAATGGAGCAGTAATAGAACAGTTCTAGAACAGTAATGGAGCAGTAATAGAACAGCAATAAAACAGTAATAGACCAGTAATAGAACAGTTCTAGAACAGTACTAGAGCAGTTCTAGAACGGTTATAAAACAGTAGGCCAGCCATTCCAACATCTCAGAGAATGGTTGGATGACACATTATGTGTGTGAGTAACGGGATGTTTTAAGTATTTAACCGCGGATGTCATTAATATGCTAAGCATCCTGGGCTGACTGGCTTTGTCTTCACTGCTCCTCAAATCCATTGTTCAAGACCAACCAGTTCAAGTGACGAGCCCTGAAAACCACTCCATGGATTATACACTGCTCAAAAAATAAAGGGAACACTTAAACAACACAATGTAACTCCAAGTCAATCACACTTCTGTGAAATCAAACTGTCCACTTAGGAAGCAACACTGATTGATAATACATTTCACATGCTGTTGTGCAAATGGAATAGACAACAGGTGGACATTATAGGCATTTATCAAGACACCCCCAATAAAGGAGTGGTTCTGCAGGTGGTGACCACAGACCACTTCTCAGTTCCTATGCTTCCTGGCTGATGTTTTGGTCACTTTTGAATGCTGGCGGTGCTTTCACTCTAGTGGTAGCATGAGACGGAGTCTACAACCCACACAAATGGCTCAGGTAGTGCAGCTCATCCAGGATGGCACATCAATGCGAGATGTGGCAAGAAGGTTTGCTGTGTCTGTCAGTGTAGTGTCCAGGGCATGGAGGCGCTACCAGGAGACAGGCCAGTACATCATGAGACGTGGAGGAGGCCGTAGGAGGGCAACAACCCATCAGCAGGACCGCTACCTCCGCCTTTGTGCAAGGAGGAGCACTGCCAGAGCCCTGCAAAATGACCTCCAGCAGGCCACAATTGTGCATGTGTCTGCTCAAACGGTCAGAAACAGACTCGATGAGGGTGGTATGAGGGTACGGCGTCCACAGGTGGGGGTTGTGCTTACAGCCCAACACCGTGCAGGACGTTTGGCATTTGCCAGAGAACACCAAGATTGGCAAATTCGCCACTGGCACCCTGTGCTCTTCACAGATGAAAGCAGGTTCACACTGAGCACATGTGACAGACGTGACAGTCTGGAGACGCCATGGAGAACGTTCTGCTGCCTGCAACATCCTCCAGCATGACCGGTTTGGCGGTGGGTCAGTGTGGGGTGGCATTTCTTTGGGGGGCCGCACAGCCCTCCATGTGCTCGCCAGAGGTAGCCTGACTGCCATTAGGTACCGAGATGAGATCCTCAGACCCCTTGTGAGACCATATGCTGGTATGGTTGGCCCTGGGTTCCTCCTACTGCAAGACAATGCTAGACCTCATGTGGCTGGAGTGTGTCAGCAGTTCCTGCAAGAGGAAGGCATTGATGCTATGGACTGGCCCGCCTGTTCCCCAGACCTGAATCCAATTGAGCACATCTGGGACATCATGTCTCGCTCCATCCACCAATGCCACGTTGCACCACAGACTGTCCAGGTCTGGGAGGAGATCCCTCAGGAGACCATCCGCCACCTCATCAGGAGCATGCCCAGGCATTGTAGGGAGGTCATTCAGGCACGTGGAGGCCACACACACTACTGAGCCTCATTTTGACTTGTTTTAAGGACATTACATTACAAGTTGGATCAGCCTGTAGTGTGGTTTTCCACTTTGATTTTGAGTGTGACTCCAAATCCAGACCTCCATGTGTTGATAAATTTGATTTCCATTGGTCATTTTTTGTGTGATTTTGTTGTCAGCACATTCAACTGTGTAAAGAAAAAAGTATTTAATAATAATATTTCATTCATTCAGATCTAGGATGTGTTATTTTAGTGTTCCCTTTATTTTTTGAGCAGCGTATATAGTGTCAGTACACATCAAATAAGGTATTTCAGGAAAGAGTTACTAGGTTGATCATGATTGTTTAACAGGTGCATGTATTGTACATTATCTTAGGGACAAGATGGCAATGTTTCAACTTCTTCATCATGTCAAAATATTTCCCGGCATTATCTTTTAAATCACATTTAACACACAGTAACAAAACCATCCATTCAAGTCATCCTCCTCAGGTTTGTTTTCCCAGTGTGTGCAGGGATGTGCAGGGTTCTGGTCCTTCCCTCAGCCTCCGTCCTGCACCGTAGGGCATCTACAAGCCTGCCAGGAGCATGTCAACCTAGAAAGTTTCCAATCAATCTATCAGCCAGATTGGCCTCTCGTCTATCCATCTGTCACCATCACTCCATCAATTTGTCTTCCAGCCTGCCGCTCCGTTCGAGGCTGTCGTTCATTCGTTGTCTGCCAGGCGCACCTACCCAACAACAGACACTCGCAATGTACTGTAACTGTCAAGACATAGTCAGTGGGCCACAATCGATGTCTTCCTTCCCAAGTTATTAATTATGCTATCAAAGAGATAAAGAGTGGTATCCCATTACGACTAAACTCCTCTAAGACGCTTGCATGAAATAAGGCCCTTAGAGTGATCGTTAACTACAAGCTCTAGCTAAAATAAAGGCCACAAAAGACTCTTGTAGAAATCCAGATATCTATCGCCATGGCAACCCAGGATACTTTTTTTTCTCAAGGAGTCAAAATAGGAAAAAAACACCTTGTGCAGTCAAAAATTATATTAAATTATATATGTTTTATATATATTTCCCACAATATGAGGTTGGAATAATACTGTGAAAATGATAATGCCCTTTTAGTGTACGAGCTGTTTGAAAGGACTGCCTGAAATGTCAGCCTGTTTTGGTGGGATGGAGCTTTGGCTTTTCCATGGTAACATCACCATGAGGTAAATTAGTTAATAGACCAATTAGAATGAGAGTTCCAAACCTCTCTGCTCGTTTTCAGTTTCCTCTCTCCACCTAATACTCCCAGACAGTCCCCAAAAATCTTGCTTGAGAAATTGTTCTTTGCTAAGAAACTATTTTATAAATTTTTTGACCATTTTAATTGAAAACAATCACACTAACATACTTAATTGTTACCCAAAAATGATTTTATATTGAGATAAAATGGCTGCACCAAACCTTTAAATTAATACTTAAACCCATAACACTGAAATGTAAACACCAGGGCTAAGGCAGACTTCATGTCAATGTTAATTGTTTAGAGATAATTTACCCATTTGGCGAGTGTGGCAAACCTCTTCAAGGTTAGGAGCGTTTGTCACAAACTAAGTGGTAAACTGTCACCAAATCACCCAAGAATGAGAGTTCTTTCGAACAGGACAGTACCTGTGTGTTTGTTTCTCCGTCCTGGTCCACCCAGGGCGTAGGCGAGGTCAAGGATAGCAGGGTTCGCACATCAATCGGGTTCTCGGTAACTCCAGGTCCA
>NW_027005855.1:0-3627 GCF_036934945.1 Oncorhynchus masou masou | reverse complement strand
TGGAGGAGGTGATGTAAATGGAGGTGATGATGTAATGGGGGTGATGCTGTAATGTAGGTGATGCTGTAATGGAGGTGATGATGTAATGGAGGTGATGATGTAATGGAGGAGGTGATGTAATGGAGGTGATGATGTAATGGGGGTGATTCTGTAATGTAGGTGATGCTGTAATGGAGGTGATGATGTAATGGAGGTGATGATGTAATGGAGGAGGTGATGTAATGGAGGTGATGATGTAATGGAGGTGAGTATGTAATGGATGTGATGATGTAATGGGGGTGATAATGTAATGGGAGTGATGCTGTGGTGGAGGTGATGATGTAATGGAGGAGGTGATGTAAATGGGGGTGATGATGTAATGGAGGAGGTGATGTAAATGGAGGTGATGATGTAATGGAGGAGGTGATGTAAATGGGGGTGATGATGTAATGGAGGAGGTGATGTAAATGGAGGTGATGATGTAATGGGGGTGATGCTGTAATGGAGGTGATGCTGTAATGGAGGTGATGATGTAATGGAGGTGATGATGTAATGGAGGAGGTGATGTAATGGAGGTGATGATGTAATGGAGGTGAGTATGTAATGGATGTGATGATGTAATGGGGGTGATAATGTAATGGGAGTGATGCTGTGGTGGAGGTGATGATGTAATGGAGGTGATGATGTAATGGAGGTGATGATGTAATGGAGGTGATGTAAATGGGGGTGATGATGTAATGGGGGTGATGCTGTAATGGAGGTGATGATGTAATGGAGTTGATGCTGTAATGGAGGTGATGATGTAATGGAGGTGATGATGTAATGGAGGTGATGGAGGTAATTGGTAACTTAAAGATATCAGCAGCAGGTCACGATGAGATTGGTGACTGGTGTCTTCCTCGATTACTGAGCCGCTAACATATATCTTCACCAAATCTATGCAAACTGGTATTATTCCTAAAGATTACAAAATTGCCAAATTTATCACCCTCTTTAAATCTAGGGATTCGAGATATTTTGCAAATTATCATCCAATATCTGTACTACCATGTTTTTCTAAAATCCTAGAAAAATTGGAATATAAGTGAATGGTGAAACATTTAAATCAACGCTGTATTCTATATGTCCACCAATATGGTTTTGGTAAAAACTACTCCACAGATGTGACTCTTGTGGAGCCAATCTTTACAGCCCTGAACATCAATGAATATGCTCTTGGCATCTTTTTAGATTTATCCAAGGCGTTTGACACAGTTGATCATGAAATATTACTTTCTATATTGCATTATTACGGTTTTCATGACTATACATATAATTGGTTATATAGTTATGTTTACGTTAGAGAACAATGTTTTTACGCAGACGGCTGTGCATCTAACAGGGACAAGATATCCTGGCGTGCCACAGGGTTGGATAATTGTACCTTTGTTATTCCTAATCTATATTAATGACCTTGCTGCTGTGTCTTCCATTGTGCTTCATTTTTGCTGATTATACCAATTATATTTTAATTCTCAATAATTTTGACTCACTAATCAATGAAACCAACTCAGGCATGGATGAACTCTCTGAATGTTTTCAAACCAACAGATTATAGGCTACCCTGCCGGGTGAAATACCCACTGGAGCGTAGCCTAGTGGTTAGAGGAGCGGCAGGTAGCCTAGTAGTTTAGAGGGAGAGAGGGCGGCAGGTAGCCTAGTGGTTAGAGGGAGGGGCGGCGGGTAGCCTAGTGGTTAGAGGGGAGGGGCGGCAGGTAGCCTAGTGGTTAGAGGGGGGGCGGTAGGTAGCCTAGTGGTTAGAGGGGAGGGGCGGCAGGTAGCCTCGTGGTTAGAGGGGAGGGGCGGCAGGTAGCCTAGTGGTTAAAGGGGGAGGCGGCGGTAGCCTAGTGGTTAGAGGGGAGGGGCGGCAGGTAGCCTAGTGGTTAGAGGGGAGGGACGGCAGGTAGCCTAGTGGTTAGAGGGGAGGGGCGGCAGGCAGCCTAGTGGTTAGAGTGTTGGACTAGCAACTGGAAGGTTGCAAGTTCAAACCCCAAGCTGACAAGGTACAAATCTGTTGTTCTGCCCCTGAACAGGCAGTTAACCCCACAGTTCCTAGGCTGTCATTGAAAATAAGAATTTCTTCTTAACTTACTTGCCTTGTTAAATAAAGGTAAAAATCTGAAACAAATCTGTATTATATTCACTAGTAAGAATAATAAATATTGTAAAAATAAAGAGTCAGAATATCATTTGGTGGGGAAGAAATGCAACTCGTCCCATCCACTAGATTCCTCCTGAGCTCTAATTGATGAAAAGTTCTCCTGGAAAGATCATAATCAATTTGTTCGCAGCAAAGGGATGACATCTGTAGGTATCATCAGTAAGACTAGTAGTTTGGGTCATCAGGCTTGCTTCCTAACTCTATACTATATTTTAATTTACTTCAATATTGTCTGGGCAGGACATAAACCTGCTACCTACACAAATTACTCATCATACAAAATCAATTTGCAAGACCAGCCACCTCATCTAATTGCCCCGGCTCCAGCTGCCCTTTGTTGAAGAAACTCAACATCTTGTCTATTTACAACATTAATGTATGCCAAGTATGTACTTGTGTCTACAAATACTCATACCTCCCATAAAGTTAATTGGTACATTTCTAATTAGTAGGTTTGGTTTATCTGTTTAATTAAACAAACTTGTTTTTATTTTACTTACGTATTATATATGCAGTGGTTTTCATATCACCCCTTGGGCTTCCCAAAGTGCCGTTGAACGGGGTATGGTAGTAGGTGCTAGGCACATCGGTTTGTGTCAAGAACTTTTACACGCTGCTGGGTTTTCACACTCAACAATTTCCTGTGTGTATCAGAGGTGTCTACCACCCAAAGGACATCCAGCCAACTTGACAAAACTGTGCAAAGCATTGGAGACAACATGGGCCAGCATTCCTGGAAATCTTTTTGACACCTTGTAGAGTCCCGATGAATCGAGGCTGTTCTGAGGAAGAAGTGGGAAGAAGTGTGGCGTGCAACTCACTACGGTAAATGCTGACCTTGACGTGATATATCATTAGGTACGTGTGGATTATATTGATCATATTGGACATATGGTAAATGTCAACCTAATCATTTGGAGTATTATTGATTACTTTGAAGGTCTGGTTTCAGGTGAGGATTGTCGTAACCTTCGTGTTACTCACGGGTCCCGTAGGAAATGTTGCTGATTTATTCCATTAGATTCCCTGATATACAGTATAACAAATACAGAGCCAACACAATGGATGAAGTGGAGACCTTTTAATGTTGAGGGAATCTCGTATTCATGAGTGCGCTCAATGGCTGATCAAGAATATTAAGAATGGGCTTACAATTCATTTGACAATCAATGTAGGATAATTGCAATAAAAAGGAGGCAGAGAAGAACCAAATTCTAGAGGTTAGTGTGCATTTGCTGAGCAATCACCAAAACAGCGAACTGAAGGGAAATGGACGCATTTTGGAATATTTTCTAATGAGATGCGTTAAAAAATATATTTATTGGGAAAAGAAACAAGAGCAAAATGTAAAAAATGTTGACTCCTTAGAGTGAGAGGGGACTCTTTGAAGCAACAATGCAAAGTGCTAGAAAAAGTGTCAAGACAACAGAGCACGAGGCCCACAGCAC
>NW_027005854.1:0-3630 GCF_036934945.1 Oncorhynchus masou masou | reverse complement strand
CTGCCTCTGCCTGCCTGATCATCTGCCTGCCTGTCCTCTGCCTGCCCTGATCATCTGCCTGCCTGATCCTGCCTGCCTGCCTGCCTGATCTGCCTGCCTGCCTGCCTGCCTGCCTGCCTGCCTGCCTGCCTGTCCTCTGCCTGCCTGCATCTGCCTGCCCGCCTGTCATCTGCCTGCCTGTTCACTCTGCCTGCCTGTCCTGCCTGCCTGTCATCTGCCTGCCTGATCCCTGCCTGCCTGCCTGATTTCTCTGCCTGCCTGATCCTCTGCCTGCCTGCCTGCCTGCCTGCCTGCCTGCCTGCCTGCCTGCCTGCCTGCCTGTCATCTCTGCCTGATTCTCTGCCTGCCTGTCCCTCTGCCCTGCCTGATCCTCCCCTGCCTGTCATCTGCGCCTGATCTGCCTGCCTGTCATCTCTGCCCTGCCTGATCATCCGCCTGCCTGTCATCTGCCTGCCTGATCCTGCCTGCCTGCCTCTGCCTGCCTGATCATCACCTGCCTGCATCTGCCTGCCTGTCATCCTGCCTGCCTGATCCTGCCTGCCTGCCTGCCTGTCATCCGCCTGCCTGTCATCTGCCTGCCTGATCCTCTGCCTGCCTGATCCTGCCTGCCTGATCATCTGCCTGCCTGCCTCCTGCCTGCCTGCCTGCCTGCCTGATCATCTGCCTGCCTGATCATGCCTGCCTGCCTGCCTCTGCCTGCCTGCATCTGCCTGCCTGTCATCTGCCTGCCTGCCTGCCTGCATCCTGCCTGATCCTTGCCTGCCTGCCTGCCTGTCATCTGCCTGCCTGATCCATCTGCCTGCCTGATCATCTGCCTGCCTGATCATCTGCCTGCCTGCCTGATCCTGCCTGATCATCTGCCTGCCTGATCCTCTGCCTGCCTGCCTGCCTGCCTGATCATCTGCCTGCCTGATCCTCTGCCTGATCCTGCCTGCCTGATCATCTGCCTGCCTGTCCATCTGCCTGATCATCTGCCTGCCTGATCATCTGCCTGCCTGCCTGCCTGTCATCTGCCTGCCTGATCCTCCGCCTGCCTGATCATCTGCCTGCCTGATCATCCGCCTGCCCTGATCTGCCTGCCTGTCATCTGCCTGCCTGATCCTGCCTGCCTGCCCTGATCCTCTGCCTGCCTGATCATCTGCCTGCCTGTCATCTGCCTGCCTGATCATCTGCCTGCCTGATCCTGCCTGCCTGCCTGCCTGCCTGCCTGCTGCCTGCCTGATCCTCTGCCTGCCTGATCTGCCTGCCTGCCTGATCTGCTGCCTGCCTGTCATCTGCCTGCCTGATCATCTGCCTGCCTGCCTGCCTGCCTGCCTGCCTGATCATCTGCCTGCCTGATCATCTGCCTGCTGCTGCCTGCCTGCCTGATCCTCTGCCTGCCTGCCTGCCTGCCTGCCTGCCTGCCTGTCATCTGCCTGCCTGCCTCTGCCTGCCTGATCCTCTGCTGCCTGTCACCTGCCTGCCTGTCATCTGCCTGCCTGCCTGCCTCCTGCCTGCTGCCTGCCTGCCTGTCTGCCTGCCTGTCATCTGCCTGCCTGTCTGCCTCCTGCCTGCCTGATCCATCTGCTGCCTGTCATCTGCCTGCCTGATCTCCGCCTGCCTGATCATCTGCCTGCCTGATCCTCTGCCTGCCTGTCCTGCATCTGCCTGCCTGATCCCCCTGCCTGCCTGCCTGCCTGCCTGCCTGCCTGCCTGCCTGCCTGCCTGCCCTGCCTGCCTGTCTCTCCTGCCTGATCATCTGCCTGCCTGCCTGCCTGCCTGCCTGCCTGCCTGCCCTCATCCTCTGCCTGCCTGATCCTCTGCCTGCCTGATCCTCTGCCTGCCTGTTCTCTGCCTGCCTGCCTCCTGCATCTGCCTGCCTGTCATCTGCCTGCCTGTCATCTGCCTGCCTGCTGCCTGATCATCTGCCTGCCTGATCCTGCCTGATCCTGCCTGCCTGATCTGCCTGCCTGCACCTGCCTGCCTGCCTGCCTGCCTGATCAACTGCCTGCCTGATCATCTGCCTGCCTGCCTGCCTGCCTGCCTGCCTGCCTGATCTGCCTGCCTGATCATCTGCCTGCCTGATCGTCTGCTGCTGCCTGCCTGCCTGATCCTGCCTGCATCCTGCCTGCCTGCCTGCCTGCCTCATCTGCCTGCCTGATCTATCCCTGCCTGCCTGCCAATCTGCCTGCCTGCCTGCCTGCCTGCCTCTGCCTGATCCTCTGCCTGCCTGATCCTCTGCCTGCCTGATCCCCTGCCTGCCTGTCCTGCCTGCCTCTGCCTGCCTGCCATCCCTGCCTGATCATCTGCCTGCCTGCCTCCTCTGCCTGCCTGCCTGCCTGCCTGCCTGTCATCTGCCTGCCTGTCCTCTGCCTGCCTGATCCTCTGCCTGCCTGTCATCTGCCTGCCTGATCCTGTCCTGATCCTCTGCCTGCCTGATCCTCTGCCTGCCTGATCCTGCCTGCCTGTCCTCTGCCTGCCTGTCCTCTGCCTGCCTGCCTGCCTCCTCTGCCTGCCTGCCTGCCTGCCTGCCTGCCTGCCTGCCCTGCCTGCCTGCCTGCCCAGTCGTCTGCCTGCCTGCCTGCCTGCCTGCCTGCCTGCCTGTCATCTGCCTGCCTGCCTCCTGCCTGCCTGCCTGCCTGCCTGCCTGCCTGCCTCCTGCCTGCCTGCCTGCCTGCCTGATCCTGCCTGCCTGGTCATCTACTGCCTGCCTGATCCTCTGCCTGCCTGCTGCCTGATCCTCCTGCCTGCCTGCCTGCCTGTCCTCTGCCTGCCTGATCCTGCCTGCCTGTCCTCTGCCTGCCTGATCTGCCTGCCTGTCCTCTGCCTGCCTGATCCTCTGCCTGCCTGTCCTCCTGCCTGATCCTGCCTGCCTGCCTGCCTGATCATCTGCCTGCCTGCCTCCCTGCCTGCCTGCCTGCCTGCCTGATCCCTGCCTGCCTGATCATCTGCCTGCCTGTCATCTGCCTGCCTGTCATGCTGCCTGCCTGATCCTCTGCCTGCCTGTCATCTGCCTGCCTGATCCATCTGCCTGCCTGTCATCTGCCTGCCTGTCCTGCCTGCCTGCCTGATCTCCTGCCTGCCTGATCCTCTGCCTGCCTGCCTGCCTGCCTGCCTGCCTGCCTGCCCTGCCTGCCTGCCTGCCTGCCTGCTGCCTGCCTGTCATCTGCCTGCCTGTCCTCTGCCTGCCTGTCCTGCCTGCCTGTCCTGCCTGCCTGCCATCTGCCTGCCTGCCTGTCCTGCCTGATCATCTGCCTGCCTGCATCTGCCTGCCTGTCATCTGCCTGCCTGATCCTCTGCCTGCCTCGATCTGCCTGCCTGTCATCTGCCTGCAGCCTGTCATCTGCCTGGTCCATCTGCCTGCCTGTCACTCTGCCTGCCCTGATCCTCTGCCTGCCTGATCATCTGCCTGCCTCTGCCTGCCTGCCTGCCTGCCTGTCATCCTGCCTGCCTGATCACTCTGCCTGCCTGTCATCTGCCTGCCTGTCTCTGCCTGCCTGATCCTCTGCCTGCCTGCCTGCCTGCCTGCCTCTGCCTGCCTGATCCTCTGCCTGCCTGATCCTCTGCCTGCCTGATCCTCCTGCCTGCCTCTGCCTGCCTGATCCTGCCTGCCTGTCCTCTGCCTGCCTGATCCTCTGCCTGCCTGATCCT
>NW_027005853.1:0-3633 GCF_036934945.1 Oncorhynchus masou masou | reverse complement strand
TGAGATGTGTCTGTGTGAGATGTGTCTGTATGAGATGTGTCTGTATGAGATGTGTCTGTGTGAGATGTGTCTGTGTGAGATGTGTCTGTATGAGATGTGTCTATATGAGATGTGTCTGTATGAGATGTGTCTGTATGAGATGTGTCTGTGTGAGATGTGTCTGTGTGAGATGTGTCTATATGAGATGTGTCTGTATGAGATGTGTCTGTATGAGATGTGTCTGTATGAGATGTGTCTATATGAGATGTCTCTGTGAGATGTGTCTGTATGAGATGTGTCTGTATGAGATGTGTCTGTGTGAGATGTGTCTGTGTGAGATGTGTCTGTATGAGATGTGTCTGTATGAGATGTGTCTGTATGAGATGTGTCTATATGAGATGTGTCTGTGTGAGATGTGTCTGTGTGAGATGTGTCTGTATGAGATGTGTCTGTATGAGATGTGTCTGTGTGAGATGTGTCTGTGTGAGATGTGTCTGTATGAGATGTGTCTGTATGAGATGTGTCTGTATGAGATGTGTCTGTGTGAGATGTGTCTGTATGAGATGTGTCTGTATGAGATGTGTCTGTATGAGATGTGTCTGTATGAGATGTGTCTGTATGAGATGTCTCTGTGAGATGTGTCTGTCTGAGATGTGTCTGTATGAGATGTGTCTGTATGAGATGTCTCTGTGAGATGTGTCTATATGAGATGTGTCTGTATGAGATGTGTCTGTGTGATGTGGTCAGATGTGTCTGTGTGTGTCTGTAGATGTGTCTGTATGGAGTGTCTGTATGTGTGTCTATATGAGATGTGTCTGTATGAGATGTCATGAGATGTGTCTGTATGAGATGTGTCCTTGAGATGTGTCTGTGTGAGAGATGTGTCTGTATGAGAGATGTGTCTGTATGAGATGTGTCTGTGTGAGATGTGTCTGTAGGCTGTGTCTGTATGAGATGTGTCTGTGGATGTGTCTGTATGAGATGTGTCTGTATGAGATGTGTCTGTGTGAGATATTGTCTGTATGAGAGATGTCTCTGTGAGATGTGTCTCGTACCAGAGATGTCTGTATGAGATGTGTCTGTATGAGATGTCTCTGTGAGATGTGTCTGTATGAGATGTGTCTGTATGAGATGTGTCTGTATGAGATGTGTCTGTATGAGATGTGTCTGTATGAGATGTGACTGTATGAGCTGTGTCTGTTTACCCTCTGTACCCAGTATAAATGACAACAGCAGCATCTTTGTCAAGTTGAGTGGAAATCATTCTGCACAGATGCATTGTGGGGTTGTAAGACGGAGGCAATTTGTCTTGGAGATAAAATGCTGTTGAATATTTCATCTGAAGAGTCGTTGAGGGGAGAATTACAACAAAAAAATTCAGTCTATTTTACAATGAGATTAAATTAAATCTCCCACAGCCAAGGCTTGTCAAACACCCCACATGCTTTTCAACAGCGACATGACCTCCAGAGCTCTGTAGCTGTCAGTAAATAAATGGCCACTTTCACCTCCGGGGCTTCTACAGTGTTTCTCAGTGTTCGTCTATCGAGTGACTTAAAGGATATAGTCGGGCTAAAGTCAGAAGTAAAATACATTATTACAAGGTCCCAATACACTTCACAGCAGCGGGGGATACATACACAAGCTAGGGTAGATCTATGGAGTGATACTTTGCTAGTTGCATCACCCGTCTGACTGACCACTGTGATGACAGTTACAGACGCTGAGGCATTACAGCAGGGACCGACACCTGCCCCCCCTCCTTTTGAAGGCCGTTGGATCAGTTTCCTAATCGGAAGACAGTTGGTGTCTCGGCTTACTGCTTGAATCTATCTGATATAGAATACCTCACGGTAAACTGAAGAGTCTTTAATCTATCTGATATAGAATACCTCACGGTGAACTGTAGACCCTTTAATCTATCTGATATAGAATACCTCACGGTGAACTGTAGACCCTTTAATCTACCCAGATATAGAATACCTCACGGTGAACTGAAGACCCTTTAATCTATCTGATATAGAATACCTCACGGTGAACTGTAGACCCTTTAATCTACCTGATATAGAATACCTCACGGTGAACTGTAGACCCTTTAATCTACCTGATATAGACCTCACGGTGAACTGTAGACCCTTTAATCTACCTGATATAGAATACCTCACGGTGAACTGAAGACCCTTTAATCTACCTGATATAGAATACCTCACGGTGAACTGAAGAGTCTTTAATCTACCTGATATAGAATACCTCACGGTGAACTGAAGACGCTTTAATCTACCTGATATAGAATACCTCACGGTGAACTGAAGACCCTTTAATCTACCTGATATAGAATACCTCACGGTGAACTGTAGACCCTTTAATCTACCTGATATAGAATACCTCACGGTGAACTGTAGACCCTTTAATCTACCTGATATAGACCTCACGGTGAACTGAAGACCCTTTAATCTATCTGATATAGAATACCTCACGGTGAACTGAAGACCCTTTAATCTACCTGATATAGAATACCTCACGGTGAACTGAAGACCCTTTAATCTACCTGATATAGAATACCTCACGGTGAACTGAAGACCCTTTAATCTACCTGATATAGACCTCACGGTGAACTGAAGACCCTTGAAGACAACCAAAAAACACTCTGATTTAGCTGAACTACAGTAAAAGGCTCAACGTCATTCGTCACTTGGATTGAATCTGCTGGTCAAATGCCATGAACACAGAGAACCTGTCGAAAGAAAGATGCATTTGCAAAAAATATCCCGATATCTAGTGTACAGTTTAATACAGTGATGGATCTTTGATATTTTGGAGCTGTTTGAGTCCCACTGGTCCTGGGGCCCTTGCAGGGTAAGGCCCCTGACAAAAAGAGAATGTTTTTAGGAACTATGTCGTGATCTGTTGAGAGTTGGAACAGTAAAATACACAAGATGTGGTTGTGCATCAGCCCAGTTTCTCTTGTTATGTCAATCAGTCAATTAGCCCATGTCAGCAAATGTTGTTTTTTGGGGGGGGTTGCTAAAATAATTTAGGACCCAGCTATCTAAAACTTGTTATCGTGTTCGAGGTGCCGGCCGAGGGACCTTCATTGATTTTGTTAGTCAGTCTCACTCAGATATCATATGAAAAACTTCAAACACTTGTCTCCACCCGATGGCAAAATTAGTAGAATTGTAGGAAGCTCGCTGTAAAACATGTCATTTTGCAAAATGAGAATTGCAGCAAACCATGCAAACTACAACATTATCTCGACACCCAATGGCAAAATTTGTAGAATTGCTCAAAATGGAACTATAAACTTTAACATTTCTCCTAAGCTATCATGAGGAGGGCCACTAAAATGTAACGCTCACAACCTGTGTGTGTGTGGGTGTGTGTGTGTGTGTGTGTGTGTGTCTGGGGGGGGGGCATTGATGTGGATACACAGATATCCTGTGGCCCCGTCATGATGGGTGCACATTTTTGGTGGCCTCCTCCCGAATACTTTAGAGTTTGGAAGATGATCGAACTAAGAACATTTGGTGTTTCTTAAAATGAATTCCGCCGTGCTCCACGCTCATACGCTCTGAGTGCATTCTCCCATGACACTCCCGTGAGGACGGGGGTGTGGAGAACATATAAAACATTCAATTTGAACAGCACTCCTAC
>NW_027005852.1:0-3633 GCF_036934945.1 Oncorhynchus masou masou | reverse complement strand
CTACTGTCTACTGTCTAACACTGTCTACATGTCTACTGTCTACTGTCTAACACTGTCTACAGTCTACTGTCTACTGTCTACTGTCTAACACTGTCTACAGTCTACTGTCTACTGTCTACTGTCTAACACTGTCTACAGTCTACTGTCTACTGTCTAACACTGTCTACAGTCTACTGTCTACTGTCTAACACTGTCTACAGTCTACTGTCTACTGTCTAACACTGTCTACAGTCTACTGTCTACATGTCTACTGTCTAACACTGTCTACAGTCTACTGTCTAACACTGTCTACTGTCTAACACTGTCTACTGTCTACTGTCTACATGTCTACTGTCTACTGTCTAACACTGTCTACTAGTCTACTGTCTAACACTGTCTACAGTCTACTGTCTACATGTCTACTGTCTAACACTGTCTACAGTCTACTGTCTACTGTCTACTGTCTAACACTGTCTACAGTCTACTGTCTACTGTCTAACACTGTCTACTGTCTACTGTCTACTGTCTAACACTGTCTACTGTCTAGTCTACTGTCTACTGTCTAACACTGTCTACAGTCTACTGTCTACTGTCTAACACTGTCTACAGTCTACTGTCTACTGTCTACTGTCTAACACTGTCTACATGTCTACTGTCTACTGTCTAACACTGTCTACAGTCTACTGTCTACTGTCTAACACTGTCTACAGTCTACTGTCTACTGTCTAACACTGTCTACAGTCTACTGTCTACTGTCTACACTGTCTACATGTCTACTGTCTACTGTCTACTGTCTAACACTGTCTACAGTCTACTGTCTACTGTCTAACACTGTCTACAGTCTACTGTCTACTGTCTACTGTCTACTGTCTAACACTGTCTACTGTCTACTGTCTACTGTCTAACACTGTCTACAGTCTACTGTCTACTGTCTAACACTGTCTACACTGTCTACTGTCTACTGTCTAACACTGTCTACAGTCTACTGTCTACTGTCTAACACTGTCTACAGTCTACTGTCTACTGTCTAACACTGTCTACTGTCTACTGTCTACTGTCTAACACTGTCTACAGTCTACTGTCTACTGTCTACTGTCTAACACTGTCTACAGTCTACTGTCTACTGTCTAACACTGTCTACAGTCTACTGTCTACTGTCTAACACTGTCTACAGTCTACTGTCTACTGTCTAACACTGTCTACAGTCTACTGTCTACTGTCTACTGTCTACACTGTCTACAGTCTACTGTCTACTGTCTAACACTGTCTACAGTCTACTGTCTACTGTCTACTGTCTAACACTGTCTACAGTCTACTGTCTACTGTCTAACACTGTCTACTGTCTACTGTCTAACACTGTCTACTGTCTACTGTCTAACACTGTCTACAGTCTACTGTCTACTGTCTACTGTCTAACACTGTCTACAGTCTACTGTCTACTGTCTAACACTGTCTACAGTCTACTGTCTACTGTCTACTGTCTAACACTGTCTACAGTCTACTGTCTACTGTCTAACACTGTCTACAGTCTACTGTCTACTGTCTACTGTCTAACACTGTCTACAGTCTACTGTCTACTGTCTAACACTGTCTACTGTCTACTGTCTAACACTGTCTACAGTCTACTGTCTACTGTCTACTGTCTAACACTGTCTACAGTCTACTGTCTACTGTCTACTGTCTAACACTGTCTACTGTCTACTGTCTAACACTGTCTACTGTCTACTGTCTAACACTGTCTACTGTCTACTGTCTAACACTGTCTACAGTCTACTGTCTACTGTCTACTGTCTAACACTGTCTACAGTCTACTGTCTACTGTCTACTGTCTAACACTGTCTACAGTCTACTGTCTACTGTCTAACACTGTCTACAGTCTACTGTCTACTGTCTAACACTGTCTACAGTCTACTGTCTACTGTCTAACACTGTCTACAGTCTACTGTCTACTGTCTAACACTGTCTACAGTCTACTGTCTACTGTCTACTGTCTAACACTGTCTACTGTCTACTGTCTAACACTGTCTACAGTCTACTGTCTACTGTCTAACACTGTCTACTGTCTACTGTCTACTGTCTACTGTCTAACACTGTCTACAGTCTACTGTCTAACACTGTCTACACTGTCTACTGTCTAACACTGTCTACAGTCTACTGTCTAACCTGTCTACTGTCTACTGTCTAACACTGTCTACTGTCTACTGTCTACTGTCTACTGTCTAACACTGTCTACTGTCTACTGTCTACTGTCTAACACTGTCTACAGTCTACTGTCTACTGTCTACTGTCTACACTGTCTACTGTCTACTGTCTACTGTCTACTGTCTACTGTCTAACACTGTCTACTGTCTACTGTCTAACACTGTCTACTGTCTACTGTCTAACACTGTCTACAGTCTACAGTCTACTGTCTAACACTGTCTACAGTCTACTGTCTACTGTCTAACACTGTCTACTGTCTACTGTCTACTGTCTACTGTCTAACACTGTCTACAGTCTACTGTCTACTGTCTACTGTCTACTGTCTACTGTCTAACACTGTCTACTGTCTACTGTCTAACACTGTCTACTGTCTACTGTCTAACACTGTCTACAGTCTACTGTCTCACTGTCTAACACTGTCCTACTGTCTACTGTCTAACACTGTCTACAGTCTACTGTCTACTGTCTAACACTGTCTACAGTCTACTGTCTACTGTCTACTGTCTAACACTGTCTACAGTCTACTGTCTACTGTCTAACACTGTCTACAGTCTACTGTCTACTGTCTACTGTCTACTGTCTACACTGTCTACCTGTCTACTGCTCTAACACTGTCTACTGTCTACTGTCTACTGTCTACTGTCTACTGTCTACACACTGTCTACTGTCTACTGTCTACTGTCTACTGTCTAGTCACTGTCTACTGTCTACTGTCTAACACTGTCTACAGTCTACTGTCTACTGTCTACTGTCTAACACTGTCTAACAGTCTACTGTCTACTGTCTACTGTCTACTACTACTGTCTACTGTCTACTGTCTACTGTCTAACACTGTCTACTCGTCTACTGTCTAACACTGTCTACTGTCTACTGTCTAACACTGTCTACTGTCTACTGTCTACTGTCTAACACTGTCTACAGTCTACTGTCTACTGTCTAACACTGTCTACAGTCTACTGTCTACTGTCTACTGTCTAACACTGTCTACAGTCTACTGTCTACTGTCTAACACTGTCTACAGTCTACTGTCTACTGTCTAACACTGTCTACTGTCTACTGTCTAACACTGTCTACTGTCTACTGTCTAACACTGTCTGCAGTCTACTGTCTACTGTCTAACACTGTCTACACTGTCTACTGTCTACACTGTCTAACACTGTCTACAGTCTACATGTCTACTGTCTACCTGTCTAACACTGTCTACAGTCTACTGTCTACTGTCTAACACTGTCTACATGTCTACTGTCTAACACTGTCTACAGTCTACTGTCTACTGTCTACTGTCTAACACTGTCTACTGTCTACTGTCTAACACTGTCTACAGTCTACTGTCTACTGTCTCTAACACTGTCTGCTGTCTACTGTCTAACACTGTCTAGCACTGTCTACTGTCTGCTGTCTAGCACTGTCACAGTCTACTGTCTGCTGTCTACTGTCTAACACTGTCTACAG